>NC_068437.1:59712916-59723814 GCF_023373465.1 Oncorhynchus keta
AAAGATGCAGACAGAGAGATGGGAGAGGCAGACAGAGAGATGGGAGAGGCAGACAGAGAGATGGGAGAGGCAGACAGAGAGATGGGAGAGGCAGACAGAGAGAAGACAGAGGCAGACCGAGAGAAGAAAGATGCAGACAGAGAGATGGGAGAGGCAGACAGAGAGATGGGAGAGGCAGACAGAGAGATGGGAGAGGCAGACAGAGAGATGGGAGAGGCAGACGGAGAGAAGACAGAGGCAGACAGAGAGATGGGAGAGGCAGACAGAGAGAAGGGAGAGGCAGACAGAGAGAAGGGAGAGGCAGACAGAGAGATGGGAGAGGCAGACAGAGTGAAGGGAGAGGCAGATAGAGGGAAGGAGAGGCAGACAGAGGGAAGGGAGAGGCAGACAGAGGGAAGGGAGAGGCAGACAGAGGGAAGGGAGAGGCAGACAGAGAGAAGGGAGAGGCAGACAGAGAGATGGGAGAGGCAGACAGAGTGAAGGGAGAGGCAGACATAGAGATGGGAGAGGCAGACAGAGGGATGGGAGAGGCAGATAGAGAGATGGGAGAGGCAGACAGAGGGAAGGGAGAGGCAGACAGAGGGAAGGGAGAGGCAGCAGACAGAGGGAAGGGAGAGGCAGACAGAGGGAAGGGAGAGGCAGCAGACAGAGGGAAGGGAGAGGCAGACAGAGGGAAGGGAGAGGCAGATAGAGGGAAGGGAGAGGCAGACAGAGGGAAGGGAGAGGCAGACAGAGGGAAGGGAGAGGCAGCAGACAGAGGGAAGGGAGAGGCAGACAGAGGGAAGGGAGAGGCAGACAGAGGGAAGGGAGAGGCAGACAGAGAGATGGGAGAGGCAGCAGACAGAGGGAAGGGAGAGGCAGACAGAGAGAAGGGAGAGGCAGACAGAGTGAAGGGAGAGGCAGACAGAGAGAAGGGAGAGGCAGACATAGAGAAGGGAGAGGCAGACAGAGAGAAGGGAGAGGCAGACAGAGGGAAGGGAGAGGCAGACAGAGGGAAGGGAGAGGCAGACAGAGGGAAGGGAGAGGCAGACAGAGGGAAGGGAGAGGCAGACAGAGGGAAGGGAGAGGCAGACAGAGGGAAGGGAGAGGCAGACAGAGGGAAGGGAGAGGCAGACAGAGGGAAGGGAGAGGCAGACAGAGGGAAGGGAGAGGCAGACAGAGGGAAGGGAGAGGCAGACAGAGGGAAGGGAGAGGCAGACAGAGGGAAGGGAGAGGCAGACAGAGGGAAGGGAGAGGCAGCAGACAGAGGGAAGGGAGAGGCAGACAGAGGGAAGGGAGAGGCAGACAGAGGGAAGGGAGAGGCAGACAGAGAGAAGGGAGAGGCAGACCGAGTGAAGGGAGAGGCAGACAGAGAGAAGGGAGAGGCAGACATAGAGAAGGGAGAGGCAGACAGAGTGAAGGGAGAGGCAGACAGAGAGAAGGGAGAGGCAGACAGAGTGAAGGGAGAGGCAGACAGAGGGAAGGGAGAGGCAGACAGAGGGATGGGAGAGGCAGACAGAGGGAAGGGAGAGGCAGACAGAGAGAAGGGAGAGGCAGACAGAGGGAAGGGAGAGGCAGACAGAGAGAAGGGAGAGGCAGACCGAGTGAAGGGAGAGGCAGACAGAGGGAAGGGAGAGGCAGACAGAGGGATGGGAGAGGCAGACAGTGGGAAGGGAGAGGCAGACAGAGAGAAGGGAGAGGCAGACAGAGGGAAGGGAGAGGCAGACAGAGGGATGGGAGAGGCAGACAGAGGGAAGGGAGAGGCAGACAGAGATATGGATGAATAAATAATGACAGAGAGATGAAATAGAATTCAGTGGTATTAGGTTTATAACCTTTCCTTTATCAGGAAAGAGTCACCTGATGTATTTGCGACACCACAAATATGATCCTTCCTGTTGCCTAACTCTTTCTAACTGTCTCCATAAATAGAATCACACTCCGATGTCGACTCCAAACCAAGTATTAGAAACTATGACAACCGCTGTTCTGGTGCAGGGAGTCCTTTCAAAAGACAGACGTGATACAAACGTAATGTAGAGATGGTACAGTCCTGTGAGACTCTGTTCATTGGTAATGTAGAGATGGTACAGTCCTGTGAGACTCTGTTCATTGGTAATGTAGAGATGGTATAGTCCTGTGAGACTACGTTGGTAATGTAGAGATGGTATAGTCCTGTGAGACTCTGTTCATTGGTAATGTAGAGATGGTATAGTCCTGTGAGACTCTGTTCATTGGTAATGTAGAGATGGTACAGTCCTGTGAGACTACGTTCATTGGTAATGTGGAGATGGTATAGTCCTGTGAGACTCTGTTCATTGGTAATGTAGAGATGGTATAGTCCTGTGAGACTACGTTGGTAATGTAGAGATGGTACAGTCCTGTGAGAGTTTCAGTTGGTTGTGTAGAGATGGTATAGTCCTGTGAGACTCCGTTCATTGGTAATGTAGAGATGGTATAGTCCTGTGAGACTACGTTGGTAATGTAGAGATGGTACAGTCCTGTGAGACTACGTTCATTGGTAATGTAGAGATGGTATAGTCCTGTGAGACTACGTTGGTAATGTAGAGATGGTATAGTCCTGTGAGACTCTGTTCATTGGTAATGTAGAGATGGTATAGTCCTGTGAGACTCTGTTCATTGGTAATGTAGAGATGGTACAGTCCTGTGAGACTACGTTCATTGGTAATGTGGAGATGGTATAGTCCTGTGAGACTCTGTTCATTGGTAATGTAGAGATGGTACAGTCCTGTGAGAGTTTCAGTTGGTAATGTAGAGATGGTACAGTCCTGTGAGAGTTTCAGTTGGTTGTGTAGAGATGGTATAGTCCTGTGAGACTCCGTTCATTGGTAATGTAGAGATGGTATAGTCCTGTGAGACTACGTTGGTAATGTAGAGATGGTACAGTCCTGTGAGACTACGTTCATTGGTAATGTAGAGATGGTATAGTCCTGTGAGAGTTTCAGTTGGTGATGTAGATGGTATAGTCCTGTGTGGTATAGGTTTATGATACCCCCCAGGTCAGAGAGCTTTTGAGAGGCAGGTCTATGATACCCCCCCCCAGGTCAGAGAGCTTTTGAGAGGCAGGTTTATGATACCCCCCCCCAGGTCAGAGAGCGTTTGTGAGGCAGGATTTCTTATAAGCGTCTGAATTTCCCGCTCCTTGAAAGTGTAGTATCTGCAGTACTGTAGTATCGTAGTGCGGATGTTGCCTGTAATCCATGGCTTCTGGTTGGGGTATGTACGTACGGTCACTGTGAGGACGACGTCATCGATGCACTTATAAGCCATTTAGCAGACGCTTTTATCCAAAGCGACTTACATATATGCCATTTAGCAGATGCTTTTATCCAAAGCGACTTACAGTCATGTGTGCATACATTCTACGTATGGGTGGTCCCGGGAATCGAACCCACTACCCTGGCGTTACAAGCGCCATGCTCTACCAACTGTGCTACAGAAGGACCACTTATTAATGAAGCCGGTAACTGAGGTGGTATACTCCTCAATGCCATCTGATGAATCCCGGAAGTTATTCCAGTCTGTGCTAGTGAAACAGTCCTGTAGCTTAGCATCCGTTTCATCGGCCCACTTCTGTATTGAGCGCATCACTGGTACTTCCTGTTTGAGTTATTGCTTGTAAGCAGGAATCAAGAGGATAGAGTTATTGGCAGATTTGCCAAATGGAGGGCGAGGCAGAGCTTGTTTTCATTTTCTTATGGCCCTACACAGCTCATTGAGTGTGGTGTTATTGCCAGCATCGGCTTGTGGTGGTAAATAGACAGCTAAGACAAATATAGATGACAACTCTCTTTGTAAATAGTGTGGTCTACAGCTTATCATGAAATCCTCTATGTCAGGCGAGCAAAACCTTGAGACTTCCTTAATATTAGAGATTGCAGTTGTTGCTGACAAAGAGACCCCCCCTGAGTCTCCCCCTGGGTCTCCCCACCTATCCCCTTTGAAGTGAATTACCTTTGACCAGGGTCCCACAGGGTGGAATACACTTCCTTCACAAAGTATTCAAACCCTTGACTTATTCCACATATTGTTTTGTTACAGACTGAATTCAAAATGGATTCAAAATGTTTTTTTTTCCCCTCACCCGTCTACACACAATACCCTATTATGACAAAGTGAAATACACTAATATCTCATTTACATAAGTATTTACACCCCTGAGTCACCTTTGGCAGCGATTACAGCTCTGAGTGTTTCTGGGTAAATCTCTAAGAGCTTTGCACACCTGCTTTGTGCAACTTTCGCCCGTTATTCTTTAAAGAATTCTTCAAACTCTGTCAAATTGGTCAAATGCTTGTCATTGCTAGACAACCATTTGCAGGTATTGCAGTAGATTTTCAAGTAGATTTAAGTCAAAACTGTAACTCGGCCATTGTCTTCTTGGTAAGCAACTCAAGTGTAGATTTGTGTTTTAGGTTATTGTCCTGCTGAAAGGTGAAATCTCCCAGTGTCTGGTGGAAAGCAGACTGAACCAGGTTTTCCTCTAGGATTTTTTTTTCTGTGCTTAGCTCCATTCAGTTTATTTTTTATCCTGAAAACTCCCCAGTCCTTAACGATTACAAGCATACTCATAACATGATGCAGCCACAACTATGCTTGAAAATATGGAGAGTGGTACTCAGTAATGTGTTGTATGGGGTTTGCCCCAAATATTTTCAGGACAAAAAGTGAACTGCTTAGGAACATGTTTTGCAGTATTACTTTAGTGCCTTGTTGCAAACAGGATGCGTGTTTAGTCATATTTAAAAAAAAATCTGTACAGGTTTCCTCTTTTCCCTCTGTAATTTAGGTTATAATTGGGAGTAACTAGAATGTTGTTGATCCATCCTCAGTATTCTCCCATCACAGCCATTAAAGTCACCATTGGCCTCATGGTGAAATTTCCTGAGCGGTTTCCTTCCTCTCTGGCAACTGAGTTAGGAAGGTTGCCTATATCTCTGCAGTGACTGGGTATATTGATATACCATCCAAAGGGTAATTAATAACTTCACCATGCTCAAAGGGATATTCATGGTCTGTTCCCTGGTCTCTGTGGTTGAATATGTGTTTGAAATTCACTGCTCGACTAAGGAACCTTACAGATAATTGTATGTGTGGGTACAGAGATGAGGGACCTTACAGATAATTGTATGTGCGGGGTACAGAGATGAGGGACCTTACAGATAATTGTATGTGTGGGGTACAGAGATGAGGTAGTCATTAAAAAATCATTTTAAACACTAATATTGTCCATGTAACTTATTATGTGACTAGTTAAGCACATTTCTTCTCCTGGCCTTATTTAGTCTTGCCATAACAAAG
This sequence comes from Oncorhynchus keta, assembly GCF_023373465.1. Taxonomy (NCBI): domain Eukaryota; kingdom Metazoa; phylum Chordata; class Actinopteri; order Salmoniformes; family Salmonidae; genus Oncorhynchus; species Oncorhynchus keta. Next base: position 59,718,218 of record NC_068437.1, read on the forward strand.
GGGTTGAATAGTTATTGACTCGAGACATTTCAGCTTTTCATTTTTAATGAATTTGTAAAAGAATTATAAAAACATAATTCCGCTTCGACATGGAGCTTTGTGTGTAGGCCAATGGCAAAGAATAGCAATTTAATCCATTTTAAATTCAGTAACACAACAAAATGTGGATATAATAAAGGGGTGTGAATACTTCCTGTAGGGTCACTTTTTTACCACCTGGGCCTTGTCCTTTTTAAAATGTATTTAACTAGGCAAGTCAGTTAAGAACAAATTCGTATTTACAACGACTGCCTACACAGTGAAACCCCGGCTACCTAAATACACCGGCTAAACCGTCCCCTAACCCGGACGACAATGGGCCAATTGTGCACCGCCAGGTTGTGATACAGCCCGGGATCGAACCAGGGTATGTAGTGACGCCTGTAGCACTGAGATGCAGTGCCTTAGACCCACACTCGTGAGAGTGATGAGATGACTAGCCCTTTTTGTCATCACAGGCCACCTAAATCTGTAAACAAGGACACCCTCATAGACGTCATCCTGACCAACTGGCCCTCCAAATACACCTCCGTTGTCTTCAACCAGGATCTCAGCGACCACTGCCTCATTGCCTGTATCCGCTACGGATCCGCAGTCAAAACGACCACCCCTCATCACTGTCAAACGCTCCCTAAAACACTTCTGTGAGCAGGCCTTTCTAATCGACCTGGCCCGGGTATCCTGGAAGGACATTGACCTCATCCCGTCAGTTGAGGATGCCTGGTAATTCTTTAAAAGTAACTTCCTCACCATTTTAGATAAGCATGCTCCGTTCAAAAAAATGTAGAACTAAGAACAGATATAGCCCTTGGTTCACTCCAGACCTGACTGCCCTCGACCAGCACAAAAACATCCTGTGGCGGACTGCAATAGCATCGAATAGTCCCCGCGATATGCAACTGTTCAGGGAAGTCAGGAACCAATACACGCAGTCAGTCAGGAAAGCCAAGGCCAGCTTCTTCAGGCAGAAATTTGCATCCTGTTGCTCCAACTCCAAAAAGTTCTGGGACACTGTGAAGTCCATGGAGAACAAGAGCACCTCCTCCCAGCTGCCCACTGCACTGAGGCTAGGTAACACGGTCACCACAGATAAATCCATGATTATCTAAAACTTCAACAAGCATTTCTCAACGGCTGGCCATGCCTTCCTCTGTAACGGCGTTCGTTTGTAGAAGGAGGGTCGGACCAAAATGCAGTGTGGTGGTTACTCATGTTCTTTAATGACGAATAGCGAATACATGAAATAACTATACAAATACAAAACAACAAACGGAACGTGAAAACCTATACAGCCTATCTGGTGAACAACTACACAGAGACAGGAACAATCACCCACGAAATACACAGTGAAACCCAGGCTACCTAAATACGGATCCCCATCAGAGACAACAAGAATCACCTGACTCTGATTGAGAACCGCCTCAGGCAGTCAAACCTATGCTACACCCCTACTCAGCCGCAATCCCAATGCCTACAAAACCCCAAAACAAAACACAACAAAATAAACCCATGTCACACCCTGGCCTGACCAAATATATAACGAAAACACAAAATACTATGACCAAGGCGTGACGTCCTCCTGGCTACTCCAACCTCGGCCAACAGCTCCCCCCCCCCCCCGCAGCTGCTCGCCCAAGCCTCTCCAGGTTCTCCTTTACCCAAATACAGATAGCAGATGTTCTGAAAGAGCTGCAAAACCTGGACCCGTACAAATCAGCTGGGCTTGACAATCTGGACCCTCTATTTCTGAAACTATCCGCCGCCATTGTCGCAACCCCTATTACCAGTCTGTTCAACCTCTCTTTCATATCGTCTGAGATCCCCAAGGATTGAAAGCTGCCGCAGTCATCCCCCTCTTTAAAGGGGAGACGCCCTGGACCCAAACTGTTACAGACCTATATCCATCCTGCCCTGCCTATCTAAGGTCTTCGAAAGCCAAGTCAACAAACAGGTCACTGACCATCTCGAATCTCACCGTACCTTCTCCGCTGTGCAATCTGGTTTCCGAGCCGGTCACGGGTGCACCTCAGCCACACTCAAGGTACTAAACGATATCATAACCGCCATCGATAAAAGACAGTACTGTGCTCTTCATCGACCTTGCCAAGGCTTTCGACTCTGTCAATCACCATATTCTTATCGACTCAGGAGCCTCGGTTTTTCTGATGACTGCCTTGCCTGGTTCACCAACTACTTTGCAGACAGAGTTCAGTGTGTCAAATCGGAGGGCATGCTGTCCGGTCCTCTGGCAGTCTCTATGGGGGTGCCACAGGGTTCAATTCTCGGACCGACTCTTTTCTCTGTATATATCAATGATGTTGCTCTTGCTGCGGGCGATTCCCTAATCCACCTTGACACAGACGACACCATTCTGTACACTTCCGGCCCGTCATTGGACACTGTGCTATCTAACCTCCAAACGAGCTTCAGTGCCGTACAACACTCCTTCCGTGGCCTCCAACTGCTCTTAAACGCTAGTAAAACCAAATGCATGCTTTTCAACCGTTCGCTGCCTGCACCCGCACACCCGACTAGCATCACCACCCTGGATGGTTCCGACCTAGAATATGTGGACATCTATAAGTACCTAGGTGTCTGGCTAGACTGCAAACTCTCCTTCCAGACTCATATCAAACATCTCCAATCGAAAATCAAATCGAGAGTCGGCTTTCTATTTCGCAACAAAGCCTCCTTCACTCACGCCGCCAAACGTACCCTAGTAAAACGGACTATCCTACCAATCCTCGACTTCGGCGATGTCATCTACAAAATAGCTTCCAACGCTCTACTCAGCAAACTGGATGCAGTTTATCACAGTGCAATCCGTTTTGTCACTAAAGCACCTTATACCACCCACCACTGCGACCTTTATGCTCTAGTCGGCTGGCCCTCGCTACATATTCGTCGCCAGACCCACTGGCTCCAGGTCATCTACAAGTCCATGCTAAGTAAACCTCCGCCGTATCTCAGTTCACTGGTCACGATGGCAACACCCATCCGTAGCACGCGCTCCAGCAGGTGTATCTCACTGATCATCCCTAAAGCCAACACTTCATTTGGCCGCCTTCGTTCCAGTACTCTGCTGCCTGTGACTGGAACGAATTGCAAAATTGCTGAAGTTGGAGACTTTTATCTCCCTCACCAACTTCAAACATCAGCTATCTGAGCAGCTAACCGATCGCTGCAGCTGTACATAGTCTATTGGTAAATAGCCCACCCATTTTCACCTACCTCATCCCCATACTGTTTTATTTATTTACTTTTCTTTTGCACACCAATATCTCTACCTGTACATGACCATCTGATCACTTATCACTCCAGTGTTAATCTGCAAAATTGTAATTATTCGCCTACCTCCTCATGCCTTTTGCACACAATGTATATAGACTCTCTTTTTTTCTACTGTGTTATTGACTTGTTAATTGTTTACTCCATGTGTAACTCTGTGTTGTCTGTTCACACTGCTATGCTTTATCTTGGCCAGGTCGCAGTTGTAAATGAGAACTTGTTCTCAACTAGCCTACCTGGTTAAATAAAGGTGAAAAAAAGAAAGAAAATTAATCTGGTCTATTATCAGTCAGTCTACTATCTAGTCTATCATCGCTCAGTCTACTATCTAGTCTACCATTTGCCAATCTACTATCGAGTCTATCATCAGTCAGTCTATCATCACTCAGTCTACTATCTAGTCTATCATCTCTCAGTCTACTTTCTAGTCTATCATCAGTCAGTCTACTATCTAGTCTATCATCAGTCAGTCTACTATCAAGTCCATCTTTATTCAGTCTAGTGTACCATCATGTACTGTACATCTTTCAGACAGACAGGATAGACTATCTATCTATCAATCAATCATTAATTTATTCATTCACTGCGCCCGGCCCGCCACAGGAGTCACTGGTGTGCGATGAGACAAGGATTTCCTGATTTTTGAACTCTGATGTCCTTGGGTAGGTGGAGGGAGTCTGGAAGGGCATCAAGGAATCTTTGGGTTGTCCGAGAATTTATAGCACGACTTTTGATGTTCCTTGGTTGGGGTCTGAGCAGATTATTTGTTGCGATTGCAAACATAATAAAATGGTGGTCCGACAATCCAGGAGATGCAGTATGTGTCATTAGAGCAGGTGTTCTTACAATCATAACTTAATAGGTTCATATTAGGCTGTATTATACACCTATTATACCATGGCATTGTTGAATACTTGTTTCTGATTGGCTTGAAGGGCATTCTAGAGCGTGCAATATTTCCCTGTAACTCACAGTATATCAACAGGGTAGAATTCAATGGCTTTACTTCATTCTATAACTCACAGTATATCAACAGGGTAGAATTCAATGGCTTTACTTCATTCTATAACTCACAGTATATCAACAGGGTAGAATTCATTGGCTTTACTTCATTCTATAACTCACAGTATATCAACAGGGTAGAATTCAATGGCTTTACTTCATTCTATAACTCACAGTATATCAACAGGGTAGAATTCATTGGCTTTACTTCATTCTATAACTCACAGTATATCAACAGGGTAGAATTCAATGGCTTTACTTCATTCTATAACTCACAGTATATCAACAGTATATATATAATATAATAATAAAAATATATGCCATTTAGCAGACGCTTTTATCCAAAGCGACTTATGTGTGCATACATTCTACGTATGGGTGGTCCCGGGAATCGAACCCACTACCCTTGCGTTACAAGCGCCATGCTCTACCAACTGAGCTACAGAAGGACCACAGGGTAGAATTCAATGGCTTTACTTCATTCTATAACTCACAGTATAATGAGACAGCAGGGAGCAGGTCTCGAACCCTCTACCTTCTAGCCCGATGTCCCGCGCGCTATCGACTGTAAAAGCAAGCTCGTGCGGCAGAGTCGATTTCCGCGCGCTTATAAACCCAGGGTCGTTACAATATCAACACGGTAGAATTCAATGGCTTTACTTCATTCTTACATATTCTATGTTTGAGCTGCTTTTTAAAGCAAAAAAAAAAAAAGTTTAATTGAAAACATTATTGTCATTTTTAAAAGGGATTTTCATACTTAGTAAGCTAGGACCGATGGTTTGGTTAGCTGAGCTAGCAAGTCTGTTTGGTTACCACGGCAACTACCGTAGCTATCTAAGTAAACAAGCTAGCTACTTCAGTGGCTGTTGAACACATTTCTACCTGCAAATTAACACATTTCTAGAGGTAAATGTGTTAAATTATAGCCATGGTATAAAAGGGATAATCAACTCGGGTCTCTATTCGTTCACGGGAAAATAATGCCACTCTGTTGAAGGTCAGTTTTTCCTACTTTCACTAAGCGCGTCGAGAAACACACCTTCCACGTCGCTCATTTATTTTCCATACAACGCATTGTATTATCGTTGTATTATCCTTTACTTATAGAGTGACACGTTTATTTGCCACGTGTAAATGAATACTTCAGAAATCTTCCTCACTGTTTTGACCCAAAGCATTTAACTCACTCTTTTGATCCAATCAAATTGTCACATGCGCCTGAATGCAACAGGCGTAATAGACCTTACAGTGAGAACAGTATTGGC
>NC_068437.1:59723914-59733914 GCF_023373465.1 Oncorhynchus keta
CACTATAGACAACCACATTAAGGTGACAGTCTATAGTGGGGGTTGTCTATAGTGTGGTTGTCTATACGGGGTTGTCTATAGCGTCTATAGTGTGGTTGTCTATAGTGTCTATAGTGGGGTTGTCTATAGTGCCTATAGTGGGGTTGTCTATAGTGGGGTTGTCTATAGTGTCTATAGTGTGGTTGTCTATAGTGGGGTTGTCTATAGGCCAGGGTCTATCGTGTCTATAGTGGGGTTGTCTATAATGGGGTTGTCTATCGTGTCTATAGTGGGGTTGTCTATAGTGTCTATAGTGGGGTTGTCTATAGTGCCTATAGTGGGGTTATCTATAGTGGGGTTGTCTATAGTGTCTATAGTGTGGTTGTCTATAGTGGGGTTGTCTATAGTGGGGTTGTCTATAGTTATAGACAACCCCACTATAGACACTATAGACAACCACACGATAGACACTATAGACAACCCCACTATAGACAACCTCATTATAGACAACCCCACTATAGACACTATAGACAACCACACTATAGACACTATGAACAACCACGCATAGACAACCCCACTATAGACACTACACTATAGACACTATAGACAACCCCACTATAGACACTATAGACAACCCCACTATAGACACTACACTATAGACACTATAGACAACCCCACTATAGACAACCCCGCTATAGACACTATAGACAACCACACTATAGACACTATAGACAACCCCACTATAGACAACCACACTATAGACACTATAGACAACCCCACTATAGACAACCCCGCTATAGACACTATAGACAACCACACTATAAACAACCACACTATAGACACTATAGAGAACCACACTATAGACACTATAGACAACCCCACTATAGGCACTATAGACACTATAGACAACCCCACTATAGACACTATAGACAACCCCACTATAGACAACCCCACTATAGACAACCCCATTATAGACAACCCCACTATAGACACTATACACAACCCAGCTCATCGACACTATGAGACAAGCCACTATAGACACTATAGACAACCCCACTATAGACAACCCCACTATAGACAACCCCACTATAGACACTATAGACATCCCCACTATAGACAACCCCACTATAGACAAACCCCACTATAGACACTATAGACAACCCCACTATAGACAAACCACTATAGACAACCCCACTATAGACACTATAGACAACCACACTATAGACACTATAGACAACCCCACTATAGACACTATAGACAACCCCACTATAGACAACCCAGCTATAGACACAAAAGACAATACACTATAAACAACCACACTATAGACACTATAGACAACCACACTATAGACAACCCCACTATAGACAACCACACTATAGACACTATAGACAACCCCACTATAGACAACCCCACTATAGACAACCCCGCTATAGACACTATAGACAACCACACTATAGACACTATAGACAACCACACTATAAACAACCCCACTATAGACACTATAGACAAAACAACCACACTATAGACACTATAGACTAACCACACTATAGAAAACTATAGACAACCCCACTATAGACAACCCCACTATAGACACTATAGACACTATAGACACTATAGACAACCCACTATAGACAACCCTTTAGACAACCCCATTATAGACAACCCCACTATAGACACTATAGACAAACACACTATAGACACTATAGACAACCCCACTATAGACAACCCACTATAGACACTATAGACAACCCCACTATAGACACAACAAACCCACTATAGACACTATAGACAACCACACTATAAACAACCACACTATGGACACTATAGACAACCCCATTATAGACAACCACACTATAGACAACCCCACTAAAGACACTATAGACAACCCCACTATAGACAACCCCACTATAGACACTATAGACAACCACACTATAGACGCTATAGACAACCACACTATAGACAACCCCATTATAGACAACCACACTATAGACAACCCCACTATAGACAACCCCATTATAGACAACCCCACTATAGACACTATAGACAACCACACGATAGACACTATAGACAACCCCACTATAGACAACCTCATTATAGACAACCCCACTATAAACACTATAGACAACCACACTATAGACACTATAGACAACCCCACTATAGACACTATAGACAACCCCACTATAGACACTACACTATAGACACTATAGACAACCCCACTATAGACAACCCCGCTATAGACACTATAGACAACCACACTATAGACACTATAGACAACCCCACTATAGACAACCACACTATAGACACTATAGACAACCCCACTATAGACAACCACGCTATAGACACTATAGACAACCCCACTATAGACAACCACGCTATAGACACTATAGACAACCACACTATAAACAACCACACTATAGACACTATAGAGAACCACACTATAGACACTATAGACAACCCCACTATAGGCACTATAGACACTATAGACAACCCCACTATAGACACTATAGACAACCCCACTATAGACAACCCCACTATAGACACTATAGACAACCCCACTATAGACAACCCCATTATAGACAACCCCACTATAGACACTATACACAAACCCACTATCGACACTATAGACAACCACACTATAGACACTATAGACAACCCCACTATAGACAACCCCACTATAGACACTATAGATATCCCCACTATAGACAACCCCACTATAGACAAACCCACTATAGACACTATAGACAACCCCACTATAGACAACCCCACTATAGATAACCCCACTATAGACACTATAGACAACCACACTATAGACACTATAGACAACCCCACTATAGACAACCCCACTATAGACAACCCCACTATAGACACTATAGACAACCCCACTATAGACAACCCCGCTATAGACACAAAAGACAACCACACTATAAACAACCACACTATAGACACTATAGACAACCACACTATAGACACTATAGACAACCCCACTATAGACAACCACACTATAGACACTATAGACAACCCCACTATAGACAACCCCACTATAGACAACCCCACTATAGACAACCCCGCTATAGACACTATAGACAACCACACTATAGACACTATAGACAACCACACTATAAACAACCCCACTATAGACACTATAGACAACCCCACTATAGACAACCACACTATAGACACTATAGACAACCCCACTATAGACAACCACACTATAGACACTATAGACAACCCCACTATAGACACTATAGACAAACCCACTATAGACACTATAGACAACCCCACTATAGACAACCCACTATAGACACTATAGACAACCCCACTATAGACACTATAGACAAACCCACTATAGACACTATAGACAACCACACTATAAACAACCACACTATAGACACTATAGACAACCCCATTATAGACAACCACACTATAGACAACCCCACTATAGACACTATAGACAACCCCACTATAGACAACCCCACTATAGACACTATAGACAACCCCACTATAGACAACCCCGCTATAGACACAAAAGACAACCACACTATAAACAACCACACTATAGACACTATAGACAACCACACTATAGACACTATAGACAACCCCACTATAGACAACCACACTATAGACACTATAGACAACCCCACTATAGACAACCCCACTATAGACAACCCCACTATAGACAACCCCGCTATAGACACTATAGACAACCACACTATAGACACTATAGACAACCACACTATAAACAACCCCACTATAGACACTATAGACAACCCCACTATAGACAACCACACTATAGACACTATAGACAACCCCACTATAGACAACCACACTATAGACACTATAGACAACCCCACTATAGACAACCCCACTATAGACACTATAGACACTATAGACAACCCCACTATAGACAACCCCACTATAGACACTATAGACAAACCCACTATAGACAATATAGACAACCCCACTATAGACAACCCACTATAGACACTATAGACAACCCCACTATAGACACTATAGACAAACCCACTATAGACACTATAGACAACCACACTATAAACAACCACACTATAGACACTATAGACAACCCCACTATAGACAACCCCACTATAGACACTATAGACAACCACACTATAGACACTATAGACAACCCCACTATAGACAACCACACTATAGACACTATAGACAACCCCACTATAGACAACCCCACTATAGACACTATAGACACTATAGACAACCCCACTATAGACAACCCCACTATAGACACTATAGACAAACCCACTATAGACACTATAGACAACCCCACTATAGACAACCCACTATAGACAACCCCACTATAGACACTATAGACAACCACACTATAGACACTATAGACAACCCCACTATAGACAACCCCACTATAGACACTATAGACACTATAGACAACCCCACTATAGACAACCCCACTATAGACAACCCCATTATAGACAACCCCACTATAGACACTATAGACAACCCCACTATAGACAACCCACTATAGACACTATAGACAACCCCACTATAGACACTATAGACAAACCCACTATAGACACTATAGACAACCACACTATAAACAACCACACTATGGACACTATAGACAACCCCATTATAGACAACCACACTATAGACAACCCCACTAAAGACACTATAGACAACCCCACTATAGACAACCCCACTATAGACACTATAGACAACCACACGATAGACACTATAGACAACCCCACTATAGACAACCTCATTATAGACAACCCCACTATAAACACTATAGACAACCACACTATAGACACTATAGACAACCACACTATAGACAACCCCACTATAGACACTACACTATAGACACTATAGACAACCCCACTATAGACACTATAGACAACCCCACTATAGACACTACACTATAGACACTATAGACAACCCCACTATAGACAACCCCGCTATAGACACTATAGACAACCACACTATAGACACTATAGACAACCCCACTATAGACAACCACACTATAGACACTATAGACAACCCCACTATAGACAACCACGCTATAGACACTATAGACAACCCCACTATAGACAACCACGCTATAGACACTATAGACAACCACACTATAAACAACCACACTATAGACACTATAGAGAACCACACTATAGACACTATAGACAACCCCACTATAGGCACTATAGACACTATAGACAACCCCACTATAGACACTATAGACAACCCCACTATAGACAACCCCACTATAGACACTATAGACAACCCCACTATAGACAACCCCATTATAGACAACCCCACTATAGACACTATACACAAACCCACTATCGACACTATAGACAACCACACTATAGACACTATAGACAACCCCACTATAGACAACCCCACTATAGACACTATAGATATCCCCACTATAGACAACCCCACTATAGACAAAACCCACTATAGACACTATAGACAACCCCACTATAGACAACCCCACTATAGATAACCCCACTATAGACACTATAGACAACCACACTATAGACACTATAGACAACCCCACTATAGACAACCCCACTATGGACAACCCCACTATAGACACTATAGACAACCCCACTATAGACAACCCCGCTATAGACACTATAGACAACCACACTATAGACACTATAGACAACCCCACTATAGACAACCACACTATAGACACTATAGACAACCCCACTATAGACAACCCCACTATAGACAACCCCACTATAGACAACCCCGCTATAGACACTATAGACAACCACACTATAGACACTATAGACAACCACACTATAAACAACCCCACTATAGACACTATAGACAACCCCACTATAGACAACCACACTATAGACACTATAGACAACCCCACTATAGACAACCACACTATAGACACTATAGACAACCCCACTATAGACACTATAGACAAACCCAATTATAGACACTATAGACAACCCCACTATAGACAACCCACTATAGACACTATAGACAACCCCACTATAGACACTATAGACAAACCCACTATAGACACTATAGACAACCACACTATAAACAACCACACTATAGACACTATAGACAACCCCATTATAGACAACCACACTATAGACAACCCCACTATAGACACTATAGACAACCCCACTATAGACAACCCCACTATAGGCACTATAGACAACCCCACTATAGACAACCCCGCTATAGACACAAAAGACAACCACACTATAAACAACCACACTATAGACACTATAGACAACCACACTATAGACACTATAGACAACCCCACTATAGACAACCACACTATAGACACTATAGACAACCCCACTATAGACAACCCCACTATAGACAACCCCACTATAGACAACCCCGCTATAGACACTATAGACAACCACACTATAGACACTATAGACAACCACACTATAAACAACCCCACTATAGACACTATAGACAACCCCACTATAGACACTACACTATAGACACTATAGACAACCCCACTATAGACAACCCCGCTATAGACACTATAGACAACCACACTATAGACACTATAGACAACCCCACTATAGACAACCACACTATAGACACTATAGACAACCCCACTATAGACAACCACGCTATAGACACTATAGACAACCCCACTATAGACAACCACGCTATAGACACTATAGACAACCACACTATAAACAACCACACTATAGACACTATAGAGAACCACACTATAGACACTATAGACAACCCCACTATAGGCACTATAGACACTATAGACAACCCCACTATAGACACTATAGACAACCCCACTATAGACAACCCCACTATAGACACTATAGACAACCCCACTATAGACAACCCCATTATAGACAACCCCACTATAGACACTATACACAAACCCACTATCGACACTATAGACAACCACACTATAGACACTATAGACAACCCCACTATAGACAACCCCACTATAGACACTATAGATATCCCCACTATAGACAACCCCACTATAGACAAACCCACTATAGACACTATAGACAACCCCACTATAGACAACCCCACTATAGATAACCCCACTATAGACACTATAGACAACCACACTATAGACACTATAGACAACCCCACTATAGACAACCCCACTATAGACAACCCCACTATAGACACTATAGACAACCCCACTATAGACAACCCCGCTATAGACACTATAGACAACCACACTATAGACACTATAGACAACCCCACTATAGACAACCACACTATAGACACTATAGACAACCCCACTATAGACAACCCCACTATAGACAACCCCACTATAGACAACCCCGCTATAGACACTATAGACAACCACACTATAGACACTATAGACAACCACACTATAAACAACCCCACTATAGACACTATAGACAACCCCACTATAGACAACCACACTATAGACACTATAGACAACCCCACTATAGACAACCACACTATAGACACTATAGACAACCCCACTATAGACACTATAGACAAACCCACTATAGACACTATAGACAACCCCACTATAGACAACCCACTATAGACACTATAGACAACCCCACTATAGACACTATAGACAAACCCACTATAGACACTATAGACAACCACACTATAAACAACCACACTATAGACACTATAGACAACCCCATTATAGACAACCACACTATAGACAACCCCACTATAGACACTATAGACAACCCCACTATAGACAACCCCACTATAGGCACTATAGACAACCCCACTATAGACAACCCCGCTATAGACACAAAAGACAACCACACTATAAACAACCACACTATAGACACTATAGACAACCACACTATAGACACTATAGACAACCCCACTATAGACAACCACACTATAGACACTATAGACAACCCCACTATAGACAACCCCACTATAGACAACCCCACTATAGACAACCCCGCTATAGACACTATAGACAACCACACTATAGACACTATAGACAACCACACTATAAACAACCCCACTATAGACACTATAGACAACCCCACTATAGACAACCACACTATAGACACTATAGACAACCCCACTATAGACAACCACACTATAGACACTATAGACAACCCCACTATAGACAACCCCACTATAGACACTATAGACACTATAGACACTATAGACAACCCCACTATAGACAACCCCACTATAGACACTATAGACAAACCCACTATAGACAATATAGACAACCCCACTATAGACAACCCACTATAGACACTATAGACAACCCACTATAGACACTATAGACAACCCCACTATAGACACTATAGACAAACCCACTATAGACACTATAGACAACCACACTATAAACAACCACACTATAGACACTATAGACAACCCCACTATAGACAACCCCACTATAGACACTATAGACAACCACACTATAGACACTATAGACAACCCCACTATAGACAACCACACTATAGACACTATAGACAACCCCACTATAGACAACCCCACTATAGACACTATAGACACTATAGACACTATAGACAACCCCACTATAGACAACCCCACTATAGACACTATAGACAAACCCACTATAGACACTATAGACAACCCCACTATAGACAACCCACTATAGACAACCCCACTATAGACACTATAGACAACCACACTATAGACACTATAGACAACCACACTATAGACAACCCCACTATAGACACTATAGACACTATAGACACTATAGACAACCCCACTATAGACAACCCCACTATAGACACTATAGACAAACCCACTATAGACACTATAGACAACCCCAGTATAGACAACCCACTATAGACAACCCCACTATAGACACTATAGACAAACCCACTATAGACACTATAGACAACCCCACTATAGACAACCCACTATAAACAACCACACTATAGACACTATAGACAACCCCATTATAGACAACCACACTATAGACAACCCCACTATAGACACTATAGACAACCCCACTATAGACAACCCCACTATAGACACTATAGACAACCACACTATAGACACTAGACAACCCCATTATAGACAACCACACTATAGACATCCCCACTATAGACAACCCCATTATAGACAACCCCACTATAGACACTATAGAAAACCACACGATAGACACTATAGACAACCCCACTATAGACAACCTCATTATAGACAACCCCACTATAGACACTATAGACAACCACACTATAGACACTATAGACAACCACACTATAGACAACCCCACTATAGACACTACACTATAGACACTATAGACAACCCCACTATAGACACTATAGACAACCACACGATAGACACTATAGACAACCCCACTATAGACAACCTCATTATAGACAACCCCACTATAGACACTATAGACAACCACACTATAGACACTATAGACAACCACACTATAGACAACCACACTATAGACAACCCCACTATAGACACTACACTATAGACACTATAGACAACCCCACTATAGACACTATAGACAACCCCACTATAGACACTACACTATAGACACTATAGACAACCCCACTATAGACAACCCCGCTATAGACACTATAGACAACCACACTATAGACACTATAGACAACCCCACTATAGACAACCACACTATAGACACTATAGACAACCCCACTATAGACACTATAGACAACCACACTATAAACAACCACACTATAGACACTATAGAGAACCACACTATAGACACTATAGACAACCCCACTATAGGCACTATAGACACTATAGACAACCACACTATAGACAACCCCATTATAGACACTATAGACAACCAGACTATAGACAACCCCATTATAGACAACCCCACTATAGACACTATAGACAACCCCACTATAGACACTATAGACAACCCCACTATAGACAAACCCACTATAGACACTATAGACAACCCCACTATAGACACTATAGACAACCCCACTATAGACACTATAGACAACCCCACTATAGACAACCACACTATAGACACTATAGACAACCCCACTATAGACAACCCCACTATAGACACTATAGACAACCCCACTATAGACAA
>NC_068437.1:59741414-59768245 GCF_023373465.1 Oncorhynchus keta
CGAGTGAAGGGAGAGGCAGACAGAGGGAAGGGAGAGGCAGACAGAGGGAAGGGAGAGGCAGACAGAGGGAAGGGAGAGGCAGACAGAGAGAAGGGAGAGGCAGACAGAGAGAAGGGAGAGGCAGACAGAGAGAAGGGAGAGGCAGACAGAGTGAAGGGAGAGGCAGACAGAGGGAAGGGAGAGGCAGACAGAGGGAAGGGAGAGGCAGACAGAGGGAAGGGAGAGGCAGACAGAGAGAAGGGAGAGGCAGACAGAGGGAAGGGAGAGGCAGACAGAGGGAAGGGAGAGGCAGACAGAGGGAAGGGAGAGGCAGACAGAGAGAAGGGAGAGGCAGACAGAGAGAAGGGAGAGGCAGACCGAGGGAAGGGAGAGGCAGACAGAGGGAAGGGAGAGGCAGACAGAGGGAAGGGAGAGGCAGACAGAGGGAAGGGAGAGGCAGACAGAGAGAAGGGAGAGGCAGACAGAGAGAAGGGAGAGGCAGACAGAGTGAAGGGAGAGGCAGACAGAGGGAAGGGAGAGGCAGACAGAGGGATGGGAGAGGCAGACAGTGGGAAGGGAGAGGCAGACAGAGGGATGGGAGAGGCAGACAGAGGGAAGGGAGAGGCAGACAGAGGGAAGGGAGAGGCAGACAGAGAGAATGGAGAGGCAGACAGAGAGAAGGGAGAGGCAGACAGAGTGAAGGGAGAGGCAGACAGAGGGAAGGGAGAGGCAGACAGAGGGAAGGGAGAGGCAGACAGTGGGAAGGGAGAGGCAGACAGAGGGAAGGGAGAGGCAGACAGAGGGAAGGGAGAGGCAGACAGAGGGAAGGGAGAGGCAGACAGAGAGAAGGGAGAGGCAGACAGAGAGAAGGGAGAGGCAGACAGAGTGAAGGGAGAGGCAGACAGAGGGAAGGGAGAGGCAGACAGAGGGATGGGAGAGGCAGACAGAGGGAAGGGAGAGGCAGACAGAGAGAAGGGAGAGGCAGACAGAGGGAAGGGAGAGGCAGACAGAGGGATGGGAGAGGCAGACAGAGGGAAGGGAGAGGCAGACAGAGGGAAGGGAGAGGCAGACAGAGAGAATGGAGAGGCAGACAGAGAGAAGGAGAGGCAGACCGAGTGAAGGGAGAGGCAGACAGAGATATGGATGAATAAATAATGACAGAGAGATGAAATAGAATTCAGTGGTATTAGGTTTATAACCTTTCCTTTATCAGGAAAGAGTCACCTGATGTATTTGCGACACCACAAATATGATCCTTCCTGTTGCCTAACTCTTTCTAACTGTCTCCATAAATAGAATCACACTCCGATGTCGACTCCAAACCAAGTATTAGAAACTATGACAACCGCTGTTCTGGTGCAGGGAGTCCTTTCAAAAGACAGACGTGATACAAACGTAATGTAGAGATGGTACAGTCCTGTGAGACTCTGTTCATTGGTAATGTAGAGATGGTATAGTCCTGTGAGACTACGTTGGTAATGTAGAGATGGTATAGTCCTGTGAGACTCTGTTCATTGGTAATGTAGAGATGGTATAGTCCTGTGAGACTCTGTTCATTGGTAATGTAGAGATGGTACAGTCCTGTGAGACTACGTTCATTGGTAATGTGGAGATGGTATAGTCCTGTGAGACTCTGTTCATTGGTAATGTAGAGATGGTATAGTCCTGTGAGACTACGTTGGTAATGTAGAGATGGTACAGTCCTGTGAGAGTTTCAGTTGGTTGTGTAGAGATGGTATAGTCCTGTGAGACTCCGTTCATTGGTAATGTAGAGATGGTATAGTCCTGTGAGACTCCGTTCATTGGTAATGTAGAGATGGTATAGTCCTGTGAGACTACGTTGGTAATGTAGAGATGGTACAGTCCTGTGAGAGTTTCAGTTGGTGATGTAGATGGTATAGTCCTGTGTGGTATAGGTTTGTGATACCCCCCAGGTCAGAGAGCTTTGAGAGGCAGGTCTATGATACCCCCCCAGGTCAGAGAGCTTTTGAGAGGCAGGTTTATGATACCCCCCAGGTCAGAGAGCGTTTGAGAGGCAGGTTTATGATACTTATGAAAGCCCCCAGGTCAGAGAGCGTTTGTGAGGCAGGATTTCTTATAAGCGTCTGAATTTCCCGCTCCTTGAAAGTGTAGTATCTGCAGTACTGTAGTATCGTAGTGCGGATGTTGCCTGTAATCCATGGCTTCTGGTTGGGGTATGTACGTACGGTCACTGTGAGGACGACGTCATCGATGCACTTATAATAATATAAGCCATTTAGCAGACGCTTTTATCCAAAGCGACTTACATATATGCCATTTAGCAGATGCTTTTATCCAAAGCGACTTACAGTCATGTGTGCATACATTCTACGTATGGGTGGTCCCGGGAATCGAACCCACTACCCTGGCGTTACAAGCGCCATGCTCTACCAACTGTGCTACAGAAGGACCACTTATTAATGAAGCCGGTAACTGAGGTGGTATACTCCTCAATGCCATCTGATGAATCCCGGAAGTTATTCCAGTCTGTGCTAGTGAAACAGTCCTGTAGCTTAGCATCCGTTTCATCGGCCCACTTCTGTATTGAGCGCATCACTGGTACTTCCTGTTTGAGTTATTGCTTGTAAGCAGGAATCAAGAGGATAGAGTTATTGGCAGATTTGCCAAATGGAGGGCGAGGCAGAGCTTGTTTTCATTTTCTTATGGCCCTACACAGCTCATTGAGTGTGGTGTTATTGCCAGCATCGGCTTGTGGTGGTAAATAGACAGCTAAGACAAATATAGACGACAACTCTCTTGGTAAATAGTGTGGTCTACAGCTTATCATGAAATCCTCTATGTCAGGCGAGCAAAACCTTGAGACTTCCTTAATATTAGAGATTGCAGTTGTTGCTGACAAAGAGACCCCCCCTGAGTCTCTCCCCCTGGGTCTCCCCACCTATCCCCTTTGAAGTGAATTACCTTTGACCAGGGTCCCACAGGGTGGAATACACTTCCTTCACAAAGTATTCAAACCCCTTGACTTATTCCACATATTGTTTTGTTACAGACTGAATTCAAAATGGATTCAAAATGTTTTTTTTTCCCCTCACCCGTCTACACACAATACCCTATTATGACAAAGTGAAATACACTAATATCTCATTTACATAAGTATTTACACCCCTGAGTCACCTTTGGCAGCGATTACAGCTCTGAGTGTTTCTGGGTAAATCTCTAAGAGCTTTGCACACCTGCTTTGTGCAACTTTCGCCCGTTATTCTTTAAAGAATTCTTCAAACTCTGTCAAATTGGTCAAATGCTTGTCATTGCTAGACAACCATTTGCAGGTATTGCAGTAGATTTTCAAGTAGATTTAAGTCAAAACTGTAACTCGGCCATTGTCTTCTTGGTAAGCAACTCAAGTGTAGATTTGTGTTTTAGGTTATTGTCCTGCTGAAAGGTGAAATCTCCCAGTGTCTGGTGGAAAGCAGACTGAACCAGGTTTTCCTCTAGGATTTTTTCCTGTGCTTAGCTCCATTCAGTTTATTTTTTATCCTGAAAAACTCCCCAGTCCTTAACGATTACAAGCATACTCATAACATGATGCAGCCACAACTATGCTTGAAAATATGGAGAGTGGTACTCAGTAATGTGTTGTATGGGGTTTGCCCCAAATATTTTCAGGACAAAAAGTGAACTGCTTAGGAACATGTTTTGCATTATTACTTTAGTGCCTTGTTGCAAACAGGATGTGTGTTTAGTCATATTTAAAAAAAAATCTGTACAGGTTTCCTCTTTTCCCTCTGTAATTTAGGTTAGAATTGGGGAGTAACTACAATGTTGTTGATCCATCCTCAGTATTCTCCCATCACAGCCATTAAAGTCACCATTGGCCTCATGGTGAAATTTAGTGAGCGGTTTCCTTCCCCTCTGGCAACTGAGTTAGGAAGGTTGCCTGTATCTCTGCAGTGACTGGGTATATTGATATACCATCCAAAGGGTAATTAATAACTTCACCATGCTCAAAGGGATATTCATGGTCTGTTCCCTGGTCTCTGTGGTTGAATCTGTGTTTGAAATTCATTGCTCGACGAAGGAACCTTACAGATAATTGTATGTGTGGGGTACAGAGATGAGGGACCTTACAGATAATTGTATGTGTGGGGGTAGAGAGATGAGGGACCTTACAGATAATTGTATGTGTGGGGGTACAGAGATGCGGGACCTTACAGATAATTGTATGTGTGGGGGTACAGAGATGAGGGACCTTACAGATAATTGTATGTGTGGGGTACAGAGATGCGGGACCTTACAGATAATTGTATGTGTGGGGGTACAGAGATGAGGGACCTTACAGATAATTGTATGTGTGGGGTACAGAGATGAGGGACCTTACAGATAATTGTATGTGTGGGGGTACAGAGATGAGGGACCTTACAGATAATTGTATGTGTGGGGTACAGAGATGAGGGACCTTACAGATAATTGTAGGTGTGGGGTACAGAGATGCGGGACCTTACAGATAATTGTATGTGTGGGGGTACAGAGATGAGGGACCTTACAGATAATTGTATGTGTGGGGTACAGAGATGAGGGACCTTACAGATAATTGTATGTGTGGGGGTACAGAGATGAGGGACCTTACAGATAATTGTATGTGTGGGGTACAGAGATGAGGGACCTTACAGATAATTGTGTGTGTGGGGTACAGAGATGAGGGACCTTACAGATAATTGTATGTGTGGGGTACAGAGATGCGGGACCTTACAGATAATTGTATGTGTGGGGGTACAGAGATGAGGGACCTTACAGATAATTGTATGTGTGGGGGTACAGAGATGAGGGACCTTACAGATAATTGTGTGGGGGTACAGAGATGAGGGACCTTACAGATAATTGTATGTGTGGGGGTACAGAGATGAGGGACCTTACAGATAATTGTGTGGGGGTACAGAGATGAGGGACCTTACAGATAATTGTGTGTGTGGGGGTACAGAGATGAGGGACCTTACAGATAATTGTATGTGTGGGGTACAGAGATGAGGGACCTTACAGATAATTGTATGTGTGGGGTACAGAGATGAGGGACCTTACAGATAATTGTATGTGTGGGGTACAGAGATGAGGGACCTTACAGATAATTGTATGTGTAGGGGTACAGAGATGAGGGACCTTACAGATAATTGTATGTGTGGGGGTACAGAGATGAGGGACCTTACAGATAATTGTATGTGTGGGGTACAGAGATGAGGGACCTTACAGATAATTGTATGTGTGGGGTACAGAGATGAGGGACCTTACAGATAATTGTATGTGTGGGGTACAGAGATGAGGTAGTCATTAAAAAATCATTTTAAACACTAATATTGTCCATGTAACTTATTATGTGACTAGTTAAGCACATTTCTTCTCCTGGCCTTATTTAGTCTTGCCATAACAAAGGGGGTTGAATAGTTATTGACTCGAGACATTTCAGCTTTTCATTTTTAATGAATTTGTAAAAGAATTATAAAAACATAATTCCGCTTCGACATGGAGCTTTGTGTGTAGGCCAATGGCAAAGAATAGCAATTTAATCCATTTTAAATTCAGTAACACAACAAAATGTGGATATAATAAAGGGGTGTGAATACTTCCTGTAGGGTCACTTTTTTTACCACCTGGGCCTTGTCCTTTTTTTAAATGTATTTAACTAGGCAAGTCAGTTAAGAACAAATTCGTATTTACAATGACTGCCTACACCGGCTAAACCGTCCCCTAACCCGGACGACAATGGGCCAATTGTGCACCGCCAGGTTGTGATACAGCCCGGGATCGAACCAGGGTATGTAGTGACGCCTGTAGCACTGAGATGCAGTGCCTTAGACCCACACTCGTGAGAGTGATGAGATGACTAGCCCTTTTTGTCATCACAGGCCACCCTAAATCTTTAAACAAGGACACCCTCATAGACGTCATCCTGACCAACTGGCCCTCCAAATACACCTCCGCTGTTTTCAATCAGGATCTCAGCGATCACTGTCTCATTGCCTGTATCTGCGATGGGTCCGCGGTCAAACGACCACCCCTCATCACTGTCAAACGCTCCCTAAAACACTTCTGCGAGTAGGCCTTTCGAATCAACCTGGCCCAGGTATCCTGGAAGGATATTGACCTCATCCCGTCAGTTGAGGATGCATGGTCATTCTTTAAAAGTAACTTCCTCACCATCTTAGATAAGCATGCTCCGTTCAAAAAATGCAGAACTAAGAACAGATACAGCCCTTGGTTCACTCCAGACCTGACTGCCCTCGACCAGCACAAAAACATCCTGTGGCGGACTGCAATAGCATCGAACAGTCCCCGCGATATGCAACTGTTCAGGGAAGTCAGGAACCAATACACGCAGTCAGTCAGGAAAGCAAATGCCAGCTTTTTCATGCAGAAATTTGCATCCTGTAGCTCTAACTCCAAAAAGTTCTGGGACACTGTAAAGTCCATGGAGAACAAGTGCACCTCCTCCCAGCTGCCCACTGCACTGAGGCTAGGTAACACGGTCACCACCGATAAATCCATGATTATCTAAAACTTCAACAAGCATTTCTCAACGGCTGGCCATGCCTTCCGCCTGGCTACTCCAACCTCGGCCAACAGCTCCGCCCCCCGCAGATACTCGCCCAAGCCTCTCCAGGTTCTCCTTTACCCAAATCCAGATAGCAGATGTTCTGAAAGAGCTGCAAAACCTGGACCCGTACAAATCAGCTGGGCTTGACAATCTGGACCCTCTATTTCTGAAACTATCCGCCGCCATTGTCGCAACCCCTATTACCAGCCTGTTCAACCTCTCTTTCATATCGTCTGAGATCCCCAAGGATTGGAAAGCTGCCGCAGTCATCCCCCTCTTCAAAGGTTGGAGACACCCTGGACCCAAACTGTTACAGACCTATATCCATCCTGCCCTGCCTATCTAAGGTCTTCGAAAGCCAAGTCAACAAACAGGTCACTGACCATCTCGAATCCCACCGTACCTTCTCCACTGTGCAATCTGGTTTCCGAGCCGGTCACGGGTGCACCTCAGCCACGCTCAAGGTACTAAACAATATCATAACCGCCATCGATAAAAGACATTACTGTGCAGCCGTATTCATCGACCTTGCCAAGGCTTTCGACTCTGTCAATCACCATATTCTTATCGGCATACTCAGTAGCCTCAGTTTTTCGGATGACTGCCTTGCCTGGTTCACCAACTACTTTGCAGACAGAGTTCAGTGTGTCAAATCGGAGGGCATGCTGTCCGGTCCTCTGGCAGTCTCTATGGGGGTGCCACAGGGTTCAATTCTCGGACCGACTCTTTTCTCTGTATATATCAATGATGTTGCTCTTGCTGCTGGTGAGTCCCTGATCCACCTCTACACAGACGACACCATTCTGTATACTTCCGGCCCTTCTTTGGACACTGTGCTACCTCCAAACGAGCTTCAATGCCATACAACACTCCTTCCGTGGCCTCCAACTGCTCTTAAACGCTAGTAAAACCAAATGCATGCTTTTCAACCGTTCGCTGCCTGCACCCGCACCCCCGACTAGGATCACCACCCTGGATGGTTCCGACCTAGAATATGTGGACATCTATAAGTACCTAGGTGTCTGGCTAGACTGCAAACTCTCCTTCCAGACTCATATCAAACATCTCCAATCGAAAATCAAATCTAGAGTCGGCTTTCTATTTCGCAACAAAGCCTCCTTCACTCACGCCGCCAAACTTACCCTAGTAAAACTGACTATCCTACCGATCCTCGACTTCGGCGATGTCATCTAAAAAATAGCTTCCAACGCTCTACTCAGCAAACTGGATGCAGTTTATCACAGTGCAATCCGTTTTGTCACTAAAGCACCTTATACCACCCACCACTGCGACCTTTATGCTCTAGTCGGCTGGCCCTGGCTACATATTCATCACCAGACCCACTGGCTCCAGGTCATCTACAAATCCATGCTAGGTAAAGCTCTGCCTTATCTCAGTTCACTGGTAACGATGGCAACAC
The DNA here is from genome assembly GCF_023373465.1 of Oncorhynchus keta. NCBI lineage: Eukaryota > Metazoa > Chordata > Actinopteri > Salmoniformes > Salmonidae > Oncorhynchus > Oncorhynchus keta. The sequence goes on from NC_068437.1 coordinate 59,749,382, forward strand.
CCACCCGTAGCACGCGCTCCAGCAGGTGTATCTCACTGATCATCCCTAAAGCCAACACCTCATTTGGCCGCCTTTCGTTCCAGTTCTCTGCTGCCTGTGACTGGAACAAATTGCTAAAATCGCTGAAGTTGGAGACTTTTATCTCCCTCACCAACTTCAAACATCTGCTATCTGAGCAGCTAACCGATCGCTGCAGCTGTACATAGTCTATCGGTAAATAGCCCACCCATTTTTACCTACCTCATCCCCATACTGTTTTTATTTATTTACTTTTCTGCTCTTTTGCACACCAACATCTCTACCTGTACATGACCATCTGATCATTTATCACTCCAGTGTTAATCTGCAAAATTGTAATTATTCGCCTACCTCCTCATGCCTTTTGCACACAATGTATATAGACTCTCTTTTTTTTCTACTGTGTTATTGACTTGTTAATTGTTTACTCCATGTGTAACTCTGTGTTGTCTGTTCACACTGCTATGCTTTATCTTGGCCAGGTCGCAGTTGCAAATGAGAACTTGTTCTCAACTAGCCTACCTGGTTAAATAAAGGTGAAAAAAGAAAGAAAATTAATCTTGTCTATTATCAGTCAGTCTACTATCTAGTCTATCATCGCTCAGTCTACTATCTAGTCTATCATCAGTCAGTCTACTATCTAGTCTATCATCACTCAGTCTATCATCACTCAGTCTACTATCTAGTCTATCATCACTGAGTCTACTATCTAGTCTATCATCAGTCAGTCTACTATCTAGTCTATCATCACTCAGTCTACTATCTAGTCTATCATCACTGAGTCTACTATCTAGTCTATCATCAGTCAGTCTACTATCTAGTCTATCATCACTCAGTCTATCATCACTCAGTCTACTATCTAGTCTATCATCACTCAGTCTACTATCTAGTCTATTATCAGTCAGTCTACTATCTAGTCTATCATCAGGCAGTCTACTATCTAGTCTATCATCTCTCAGTCTACTATCTAGTCTATTATCAGTCAGTCTACTATCTAGTCTATTATCAGTCAGTCTACTATCTAGTCTATCATCAGTCAGTCTACTATCTAGTCTATCATCTCTCAGTCTACTATCTAGTCTATTATCAGTCAGTCTACTATCTAGCCTATCATCTCTCAGTCTACTAGGTCCTTCTGTAGCTCAGTTGGTAGAGCATGGCGCTTGTAACGCCAGGGTAGTGGGTTCGATCCCCGGGACCACCCATATGTAGAATGTATGCACACATGACTGTAAGTCGCTTTGGATAAAAGCGTCTGCTAAATGGCATATATTATTATTATTATTATATTACTATCTAGTCTATCATCTCTCAGTCTACTATCTAGTCTATCATCAGTCAGTCTACTATCTCGTCTATCATCAGTCAGTCTACTATCTAGTCTACCATCAGTCAGTCTACTATCTAGTCTACCATCAGTCAGTCTACTATCTAGTCTATCATCTCTCAGTCTACTATCTAGTCTATCATCTCTCAGTCTACTTTCTAGTCTATCATCATTCAGTCTACTATCTAGTCTATCATCAGTCAGTCTACTATCTCGTCTATCATCAGTCAGTCTACTATCTAGTCTATCATCAGTCAGTCTACTATCAAGTCCATCTTTATTCAGTCTAGTGTACCATCATGTACTGTACATCTTTCAGACAGACAGGATAGACTATCTATCTATCAATCAATCATTCATTTATTCATTCACTGCGCCCGGCCCGCCACAGGAGTCACTGGTGTGCGATGAGACAAGGATTTCCTGATTTTTGAACTCTGATGTCCTTGGGTAGGCGGAGGGAGTCTGGAAGGGCATCAAGGAATCTTTGTGTTGTCCGAGAATTTATAGCACGACTTTTGATGCTCCTTGGTTGGGGTCTGAGCAGATTATTTGTTGCGATTGCAAACATAATATAATGGTGGTCCGACAATCCAGGAGATGCAGTATGTGTCATTAGAGCAGGTGTTCTTACAATCATAACTTAATAGGTTCATATTAGGCTGTATTATACACCTATTATACCATGGCATTGTTGAATACTTGTTTCTGATTGGCTTGAAGGGCATTCTAGAGCGTGCAATATTTCCCTGTAACTCACAGTATATCAACAGGGTAGAATTCAATGGCTTTACTTCATTCTATAACTCACAGTATATCAACAGGGTAGAATTCAATGGCTTTACTTCATTCTATAACTCACAGTATATCAACAGGGTAGAATTCAATGGCTTTACTTCATTCTATAACTCACAGTATATCAACAGGGTAGAATTCAATGGCTGTACTTCATTCTATAACTCACAGTATATCAACAGGGTAGAATTCAATGGCTTTACTTCATTCTATAACTCACAGTATATCAACAGGGTAGAATTCAATGGCTTTACTTCATTCTATAACTCACAGTATATCAACAGGGTAGAATTCAATGGCTGTACTTCATTCTATAACTCACAGTATATCAACAGGGTAGAATTCAATGGCTTTACTTCATTCTATAACTCACAGTATATCAACAGGGTAGAATTCAATGGCTTTACTTCATTCTATAACTCACAGTATATCAACAGGGTAGAATTCAATGGCTTTACTTCATTCTATAACTCACAGTATATCAACAGGGTAGAATTCAATGGCTTTACTTCATTCTATAACTCACAGTATATCAACAGGGTAGAATTCAATGGCTTTACTTCATTCTATAACTCACAGTATATCAACAGGGTAGAATTCAATGGCTTTACTTCATTCTATAACTCACAGTATATCAACAGGGTAGAATGCAATGGCTTTACTTCATTCTATAACTCACAGTATATCAACAGGGTAGAATTCAATGGCTTTACTTCATTCTATAACTCACAGTATATCAACAGGGTAGAATTCAATGGCTTTACTTCATTCTATAACTCACAGTATATCAACAGGGTAGAATTCAATGGCTTTACTTCATTCTATAACTCACAGTATATCAACAGGGTAGAATTCAATGGCTTTACTTCATTCTATAACTCACAGTATATCAACAGGGTAGAATTCAATGGCTTTACTTCATTCTATAACTCACAGTATATCAACAGGGTAGAATTCAATGGCTTTACTTCATTCTATAACTCACAGTATATCAACAGGGTAGAATTCAATGGCTTTACTTCATTCTATAACTCACAGTATATCAACAGGGTAGAATTCAATGGCTTTACTTCATTCTATAACTCACAGTATATCAACAGGGTAGAATTCATTGGCTTTACTTCATTCTATAACTCACAGTATATCAACAGGGTAGAATTCAATGGCTTTACTTCATTCTATAACTCACAGTATATCAACAGGGTAGAATTCAATGGCTTTACTTCATTCTATAACTCACAGTATATCAACAGGGTAGAATTCAATGGCTTTACTTCATTCTATAACTCACAGTATATCAACAGGGTAGAATTCAATGGCTTTACTTCATTCTATAACTCACAGTATATCAACAGGGTAGAATTCAATGGCTTTACTTCATTCTATAACTCACAGTATATCAACAGGGTAGAATTCAATGGCTTTACTTCATTCTATAACTCACAGTATATCAACAGGGTAGAATTCAATGGCTTTACTTCATTCTATAACTCACAGTATATCAACAGGGTAGAATTCAATGGCTTTACTTCATTCTATAACTCACAGTATATCAACAGGGTAGAATTCAATGGCTTTACTTCATTCTATAACTCACAGTATATCAACAGGGTAGAATTCATTGGCTTTACTTCATTCTATAACTCACAGTATATCAACAGGGTAGAATTCAATGGCTTTACTTCATTCTATAACTCACAGTATATCAACAGGGTAGAATTCATTGGCTTTACTTCATTCTATAACTCACAGTATATCAACAGGGTAGAATTCAATGGCTTTACTTCATTCTATAACTCACAGTATATCAACAGGGTAGAATTCAATGGCTTTACTTCATTCTATAACTCACAGTATATCAACAGGGTAGAATTCATTGGCTTTACTTCATTCTATAACTCACAGTATATCAACAGGGTAGAATTCAATGGCTTTACTTCATTCCACAACTCACAGTATATCAACAGGGTAGAATTCAATGGCTTTACTTCATTCTATAACTCACAGTATATCAACAGGGTAGAATTCAATGGCTTTACTTCATTCTATAACTCACAGTATATCAACAGTATATATATAATATAATAATAAAAATATATGCTATTTAGCAGACGCTTTTATCCAAAGCGACTTATGTGTGCATACATTCTACGTATGGGTGGTCCGGGAATCGAACCCACTACCCTTGCGTTACAAGCGCCATGCTCTACCAACTGAGCTACAGAAGGACCACAGGGTAGAATTCAATGGCTTTACTTCATTCTATAACTCACAGTATAATGAGACAGCAGGGAGCAGGTCTCGAACCCTCTACCTTCTAGCCCGATGTCCCGCGCTATCGACTGTAAAAGCAAGCTCGTGCGGCAGAGTCGATTTCCGCTTATAAACCCAGGGTCGTTACAATATCAACACGGTAGAATTCAATGGCTTTACTTCATTCTTACATATTCTATGTTTGAGCTGCTTTTTAAAGCAAAAAAAAAAAAAGTTTAATTGAAAACATTATTGTCATTTTTAAAAGGGATTTTCATACTTAGTAAGCTAGGACCGATGGTTTGGTTAGCTGAGCTAGCAAGTCTGTTTGGTTACCACGGCAACTACCGTAGCTATCTAAGTAAACAAGCTAGCTACTTCAGTGGCTGTTGAACACATTTCTACCTGCAAATTAACACATTTCTAGAGGTAAATGTGTTAAATTATAGCCATGGTATAAAAGGGATAATCAACTCGGGTCTCTATTCGTTCACGGGGAAAATAATGCCACTCTGTTGAAGGTCAGTTTTTCCTACTTTCACTAAGCGCGTCGAGAAAACACACCTTCCACGTCGCTCATTTATTTTCCATACAACGCATTGTATTATCGTTGTATTATCCTTTACTTATAGAGTGACACGTTTATTTGCCACGTGTAAATGAATACTTCAGAAATCTTCCTCACTGTTTTGACCCAAAGCATTTAACTCACTCTTTTGATCCAATCAAATTGTCACATGCGCCGAATGCAACAGGTGTAATAGACCTTACAGTGAGAACAGTATTGGCATTACCACAGCATCTAACTCACTGTTTTGACCAGAGCATCTAACTCACTGTTTAGACCAGAGCATCTAACTCACTGTTTTGACCAGAGCATCTAACTCACTGTTTTGACCACAGCATCTAACTCACTGTTTTAATCACAGCATCTAACTCACTGTTTTGACCAGAGCATCTAACTCACTGTTTAGACCAGAGCATCTAACTCTCTGTTTAGACCAGAGCATCTAACTCACTGTTTGGACCAGAGCATCTAACTCACTGTTTGGACCAGAGCATCTAACTCACTGTTTGGACTGGAGCATCTAACTCACTGTTTTGACCAGAGCATCTAACTCACTGTTTAGATCACAGCATCTAACTCACTGTTTGGACCAGAGCATCTAACTCACTGTTTTGACCAGAGCATCTAACTCACTGTTTAGATCACAGCATCTAACTCACTGTTTTGACCAGAGCATCTAACTCACTGTTTTGATCACAGCATCTAACTCACTGTTTAGATCACAGCATCTAACTCACTGTTTGGACCAGAGCATCTAACTCACTGTTTGGATCACAGCATCTAACTCACTGTTTTGACCAGAGCATCTAACTCACTGTTTAGATCACAGCATCTAACTCACTGTTTTGACCAGAGCATCTAACTCACTGTTTGGACCAGAGCAACTAACTCACTGTTAACTCACTGTTTTGACCAGAGCATCTAACTCACTGTTAACTCACTGTTTTGACCAGAGCATCTAACTCACTGTTTGGACCAGAGCATCTAACTAATAATAACTATTTGATCCAATTGGGAAAATCCTGACCTGTGACTCTTTTTTTGTTGTTACTGTTAACTCACTGTTTTGACCAGAGCATCTAACTCACTGTTTTGACCACAGCATCTAACTCACTGTTTTGACCAGAGCATCTAACTCACTGTTTTGACCAGAGCATCTAACTCACTGTTTGGATCACAGCATCTAACTCACTGTTTTGACCAGAGCATCTAACTCACTGTTTGGACCAGAGCATCTAACTCACTGTTTTGACCAGAGCATCTAACTCACTGTTTTGACCAGAGCATCTAACTCACTGTTTTGACCACAGCATCTAACTCACTGTTTTGACCAGAGCATCTAACTCACTGTTTTGACCAGAGCATCTAACTCACTGTTTTGACCAGAGCATCTAACTCACTGTTTTGATCACAGCATCTAACTCACTGTTTTGACCACAGCATCTAACTCACTGTTTGGACCAGAGCATCTAACTCACTGTTTGGACCAGAGCATCTAACTCACTGTTTGGATCACAGCATCTAACTCACTGTTTTGACCAGAGCATCTAACTCACTGTTTGGACCAGAGCATCTAACTCACTGTTTGGACCAGAGCATCTAACTCACTGTTTTGATCACAGCATCTAACTCACTGTTTTGACCAGAGCATCTAACTCACTGTTTGGATCACAGCATCTAACTCACTGTTTTGACCACAGCATCTAACTCACTGTTTTGACTGGAGCATCTAACTCACTGTTTTGACCACAGCATCTAACTCACTGTTTGGATCACAGCATCTAACTCACTGTTTTGACCAGAGCATCTAACTCACTGTTTGGACCAGAGCATCTAACTCACTGTTTGGACCAGAGCATCTAACTCACTGTTTGGACCACAGCATCTAACTCACTGTTTGGACCACAGCATCTAACTCACTGTTTTGACTGGAGCATCTAACTCACTGTTTGGACCACAGCATCTAACTCACTGTTTGGACCAGAGCATCTAACTCACTGTTTTGACCACAGCATCTAACTCACTGTTTGGACCACAGCATCTAACTCACTGTTTTGACCACAGCATCTAACTCACTGTTTGGACCAGAGCATCTAACTCACTGTTTTGACTGGAGCATCTAACTCACTGTTTGGACCAGAGCATCTAACTCACTGTTTTGACCAGAGCATCTAACTCACTGTTTGGACCAGAGCATCTAACTCACTGTTTGGACCACATCATCTAACTCACTGTTTGGACCAGAGCATCTAACTCACTGTTTGGACCAGAGCATCTAACTCACTGTTTTGATCACAGCATCTAACTCACTGTTTGGACCAGAGCATCTAACTCACTGTTTTGATCACAGCATCTAACTCACTGTTTGGACCAGAGCATCTAACTCACTGTTTAGATCACAGCATCTAACTCACTGTTTTGATCACAGCATCTAACTCACTGTTTGGACCAGAGCATCTAACTCACTGTTTTGATCACAGCATCTAACTCACTGTTTGGACCAGAGCATCTAACTCACTGTTTAGATCACAGCATCTAACTCACTGTTTAGATCACAGCATCTAACTCACTGTTTTGATCACAGCATCTAACTCACTGTTTTGATCACAGCATCTAACTCACTGTTTTGACCACAGCATCTAACTCACTGTTTGGACCAGAGCATCTAACTCACTGTTTGGACCAGAGCATCTAACTCACTGTTTGGATCACAGCATCTAACTCACTGTTTGGACCACAGCATCTAACTCACTGTTTGGACCAGAGCATCTAACTCACTGTTTGGACCAGAGCATCTAACTCACTGTTTTGATCACAGCATCTAACTCACTGTTTAGATCACAGCATCTAACTCACTGTTTAGATCACAGCATCTAACTCACTGTTTTGACCACAGCATCTAACTCACTGTTTGGACCAGAGCATCTAACTCACTGTTTGGACCAGAGCATCTAACTCACTGTTTTGATCACAGCATCTAACTCACTGTTTTGACCACAGCATCTAACTCACTGTTTGGACCAGAGCATCTAACTCACTGTTTGGACCAGAGCATCTAACTCACTGTTTTGACCACAGCATCTAACTCACTGTTTAGATCACAGCATCTAACTCACTGTTTTGATCACAGCATCTAACTCACTGTTTAGATCACAGCATCTAACTCACTGTTTGGACCAGAGCATCTAACTCACTGTTTTGATCACAGCATCTAACTCACTGTTTTGACCAGAGCATCTAACTCACTGTTTTGACCAGAGCATCTAACTCACTGTTTGGACCACAGCATCTAACTCACTGTTTGGACCAGAGCATCTAACTCACTGTTTAGATCACAGCATCTAACTCACTGTTTGGACCAGAGCATCTAACTCACTGTTTTGACCAGAGCATCTAACTCACTGTTTAGATCACAGCATCTAACTCACTGTTTTGACCAGAGCATCTAACTCACTGTTTTGATCACAGCATCTAACTCACTGTTTGGACCAGAGCATCTAACTCACTGTTTGGATCACAGCATCTAACTCACTGTTTTGACCAGAGCATCTAACTCACTGTTTAGATCACAGCATCTAACTCACTGTTTTGATCACAGCATCTAACTCACTGTTTGGACCAGAGCATCTAACTCACTGTTTAGATCACAGCATCTAACTCACTGTTTAGATCACAGCATCTAACTCACTGTTTTGATCACAGCATCTAACTCACTGTTTTGATCACAGCATCTAACTCACTGTTTTGACCACAGCATCTAACTCACTGTTTGGACCAGAGCATCTAACTCACTGTTTGGACCAGAGCATCTAACTCACTGTTTGGATCACAGCATCTAACTCACTGTTTGGACCACAGCATCTAACTCACTGTTTGGACCAGAGCATCTAACTCACTGTTTGGACCAGAGCATCTAACTCACTGTTTTGATCACAGCATCTAACTCACTGTTTAGATCACAGCATCTAACTCACTGTTTTGATCACAGCATCTAACTCACTGTTTTGACCAGAGCATCTAACTCACTGTTTAGATCACAGCATCTAACTCACTGTTTAGATCACAGCATCTAACTCACTGTTTTGATCACAGCATCTAACTCACTGTTTTGACCACAGCATCTAACTCATTGTTTTGACCACAGCATCTAACTCACTGTTTGGACCACAGCATCTAACTCACTGTTTTGACCACAGCATCTAACTCACTGTTTGGACCAGAGCATCTAACTCACTGTTTGGACCACAGCATCTAACTCACTGTTTGGACCAGAGCATCTAACTCACTGTTTGGACCAGAGCATCTAACTCACTGTTTTGATCACAGCATCTAACTCACTGTTTAGATCACAGCATCTAACTCACTGTTTAGATCACAGCATCTAACTCACTGTTTTGACCACAGCATCTAACTCACTGTTTGGACCAGAGCATCTAACTCACTGTTTGGACCAGAGCATCTAACTCACTGTTTTGATCACAGCATCTAACTCACTGTTTTGACCACAGCATCTAACTCACTGTTTGGACCAGAGCATCTAACTCACTGTTTGGACCAGAGCATCTAACTCACTGTTTTGACCACAGCATCTAACTCACTGTTTAGATCACAGCATCTAACTCACTGTTTTGATCACAGCATCTAACTCACTGTTTAGATCACAGCATCTAACTCACTGTTTGGACCAGAGCATCTAACTCACTGTTTTGATCACAGCATCTAACTCACTGTTTTGACCAGAGCATCTAACTCACTGTTTTGACCAGAGCATCTAACTCACTGTTTGGACCACAGCATCTAACTCACTGTTTGGACCAGAGCATCTAACTCACTGTTTAGATCACAGCATCTAACTCACTGTTTGGACCAGAGCATCTAACTCACTGTTTTGACCAGAGCATCTAACTCACTGTTTAGATCACAGCATCTAACTCACTGTTTTGACCAGAGCATCTAACTCACTGTTTTGATCACAGCATCTAACTCACTGTTTGGACCAGAGCATCTAACTCACTGTTTGGATCACAGCATCTAACTCACTGTTTTGACCAGAGCATCTAACTCACTGTTTAGATCACAGCATCTAACTCACTGTTTTGATCACAGCATCTAACTCACTGTTTGGACCAGAGCATCTAACTCACTGTTTAGATCACAGCATCTAACTCACTGTTTAGATCACAGCATCTAACTCACTGTTTTGATCACAGCATCTAACTCACTGTTTTGATCACAGCATCTAACTCACTGTTTTGACCACAGCATCTAACTCACTGTTTGGACCAGAGCATCTAACTCACTGTTTGGACCAGAGCATCTAACTCACTGTTTGGATCACAGCATCTAACTCACTGTTTGGACCACAGCATCTAACTCACTGTTTGGACCAGAGCATCTAACTCACTGTTTGGACCAGAGCATCTAACTCACTGTTTTGATCACAGCATCTAACTCACTGTTTAGATCACAGCATCTAACTCACTGTTTAGATCACAGCATCTAACTCACTGTTTTGACCACAGCATCTAACTCACTGTTTGGACCAGAGCATCTAACTCACTGTTTGGACCAGAGCATCTAACTCACTGTTTTGATCACAGCATCTAACTCACTGTTTTGACCACAGCATCTAACTCACTGTTTGGACCAGAGCATCTAACTCACTGTTTGGACCAGAGCATCTAACTCACTGTTTTGACCACAGCATCTAACTCACTGTTTAGATCACAGCATCTAACTCACTGTTTTGATCACAGCATCTAACTCACTGTTTAGATCACAGCATCTAACTCACTGTTTGGACCAGAGCATCTAACTCACTGTTTTGATCACAGCATCTAACTCACTGTTTTGACCAGAGCATCTAACTCACTGTTTTGACCAGAGCATCTAACTCACTGTTTGGACCACAGCATCTAACTCACTGTTTGGACCAGAGCATCTAACTCACTGTTTTGACTGGAGCATCTAACTCACTGTTTTGACCAGAGCATCTAACTCACTGTTTAGATCACAGCATCTAACTCACTGTTTGGACCAGAGCATCTAACTCACTGTTTTGACCAGAGCATCTAACTCACTGTTTAGATCACAGCATCTAACTCACTGTTTTGACCAGAGCATCTAACTCACTGTTTTGATCACAGCATCTAACTCACTGTTTGGACCAGAGCATCTAACTCACTGTTTGGATCACAGCATCTAACTCACTGTTTTGACCAGAGCATCTAACTCACTGTTTAGACCACAGCATCTAACTCACTGTTTTGACCAGAGCATCTAACTCACTGTTTTGACCAGAGCAGCTAACTCACTGTTAACTCACTGTTTTGACCAGAGCATCTAACTCACTGTTAACTCACTGTTTTGACCAGAGCATCTAACTCACTGTTTGGACCAGAGCATCTAACTAACTATTTGATCCAATTGGGAAAATCCTGACCTGTGACTCTTTTTTTGTTGTTACTGTTAACTCACTGTTTTGACCAGAGCATCTAACTCACTGTTTTGATCACAGCATCTAACTCACTGTTTTGACCACAGCATCTAACTCACTGTTTTGACCAGAGCATCTAACTCAACATCTAACTCACTGTTTGACCAGAGCATCTAACTCACTGTTTGGACCAGAGCATCTAACTCACTGTTTTGACCAGAGCATCTAACTCACTGTTTTGACAGAGCATCTAACTCACTGTTTGGACCACAGCATCTAACTCACTGTTTTGACCAGAGCATCTAACTCACTGTTTTAGCATCTAACTCACTGTTTTGACCAGAGCATCTAACTCACTGTTTTGATCTGTTTTGACAGCATCTAACTCACTGTTTTGACCACAGCATCTAACTCACTGTTTGGACCAGAGCATCTAACTCACTGTTTGGACCAGAGCATCTAACTCACTGTTTGGATCACAGCATCTAACTCACTGTTTTGACCAGAGCATCTAACTCACTGTTTGGACCAGAGCATCTAACTCACTGTTTGGACCAGAGCATCTAACTCACTGCATCTAACTCACTGTTTTGACCAGAGCATCTAACTCACTGTTTGGATCACAGCATCTAACTCACTGTTTTGACCACAGCATCTAACTCACTGTTTTGACTGGAGCATCTAACTCACTGTTTTGACCACAGCATCTAACTCACTGTTTTGACCAGAGCATCTAACTCACTGTTTTGACCAGAGCATCTAACTCACTGTTTGGACCACAGCATCTAACTCACTGTTTGGACCAGAGCATCTAACTCACTGTTTTGATCACAGCATCTAACTCACTGTTTGGACCAGAGCATCTAACTCACTGTTTGACCAGAGCATCTAACTCACTGTTTGGACCAGAGCATCTAACTCACTGTTTGGACCACAGCATCTAACTCACTGTTTTGACCACAGCATCTAACTCACTGTTTTGACCAGAGCATCTAACTCACTGTTTAGATCACAGCATCTAACTCACTGTTTTGACCAGAGCATCTAACTCACTGTTTGGACCAGAGCATCTAACTCACTGTTTTGATCACAGATCTAACTCACAGACCAGAGCATCTAACTCACTGTTTGGATCAGAGCATCTAACTCACTGTTTTGATCACAGCATCTAACTCACTGTTTGGACCAGAGCATCTAACTCACTGTTTTGACCAGAGCATCTAACTCACTGTTTTGATCACAGCATCTAACTCACTGTTTGGACCAGAGCATCTAACTCACTGTTTGGACCAGAGCATCTAACTCACTGTTTGGACCAGAGCATCTAACTCACTGTTTGGATCACAGCATCTAACTCACTGTTTGGACCAGAGCATCTAACTCACTGTTTGGACCACAGCATCTAACTCACTGTTTGGACCAGAGCATCTAACTCACTGTTTTGATCACAGCATCTAACTCACTGTTTTGACTGGAGCATCTAACTCACTGTTTGATCACAGCATCTAACTCACTGTTTTGACTCACAGCATCTAACTCACTGTTTGACCACAGCATCTAACTCACTGTTTGGACACAGCATCCACAGCATCTAACTCACTCACAGCATCTAACTCACTGTTTAGATCACAGCATCTAACTCACTGTTTTGACCAGAGCATCTAACTCACTGTTTTGATCACAGCATCTAACTCACTGTTTTGACTGGAGCATCTAACTCACTGTTTGGACCAGAGCATCTAACTCACTGTTTAGATCACAGCATCTAACTCACTGTTTTGATCACAGCATCTAACTCACTGTTTGGACCAGAGCATCTAACTCACTGTTTGGACCAGAGCATCTAACTCACTGTTTGGACCACAGCATCTAACTCACTGTTTTGATCACAGCATCTAACTCACTGTTTGGACCAGAGCATCTAACTCACTGTTTGGACCAGAGCATCTAACTCACTGTTTTGATCACAGCATCTAACTCACTGTTTTGACCAGAGCATCTAACTCACTGTTTTGACCACAGCATCTAACTCACTGTTTTGACCACAGCATCTAACTCACTGTTTGGACCAGAGCATCTAACTCACTGTTTTGACCACAGCATCTAACTCACTGTTTTGACCACAGCATCTAACTCACTGTTTTGATCACAGCATCTAACTCACTGTTTTGACCAGAGCATCTAACTCACTGTTTGGACCAGAGCATCTAACTCACTGTTTGGACCAGAGCATCTAACTCACTGTTTGGACCACAGCATCTAACTCACTGTTTGGACCACAGCATCTAACTCACTGTTTTGACCACAGCATCTAACTCACTGTTTTGACCAGAGCATCTAACTCACTGTTTTGACCAGAGCATCTAACTCACTGTTTGGACCACAGCATCTAACTCACTGTTTGGACCACAGCATCTAACTCACTGTTTTGACCACAGCATCTAACTCACTGTTTTGACCAGAGCATCTAACTCACTGTTTTGACCAGAGCATCTAACTCACTGTTTTGACCAGAGCATCTAACTCACTGTTTTGACCACAGCATCTAACTCACTGTTTGGACCAGAGCATCTAACTCACTGTTTGGACCAGAGCATCTAACTCACTGTTTGGACCAGAGCATCTAACTCACTGTTTTGACCACAGCATCTAACTCACTGTTTTGACCAGAGCATCTAACTCACTGTTTTGACCAGAGCATCTAACTCACTGTTTGACCAGAGCATCTAACTCACAGCATCTAACTCACTGTTTGACCACAGCATCTAACTCTCTGTTTTGACCACAGCATCTAACTCATCTAACTCACTGTTTGACCAGAGCATCTAACTCACTGTTTTAGACTCACACAGCATCTAACTCACTGTTTGGACCAGAGCATCTAACTCACTGTTTGGACCAGAGCATCTAACTCACTGTTTTGACCAGAGCATCTAACTCACTGTTTGACCACAGCATCTAACTCACTGTTTTGACCAGAGCATCTAACTCACTGTTTTGACCACAGCATGTTTTGACCACAGCATCTAACTCACTGTTTGGACCACAGCATCTAACTCACTGTTTTGACCAGAGCATCTAACTCACTGTTTGGACCACAGCATCTAACTCACTGTTTGGACCAGAGCATCTAACACTGTTTTGACCACAGCATCTAACTCACTGTTTTGACCACAGCATCTAACTCACTGTTTGACCAGAGCATCTAACTCACTGTTTTTGGACCAGAGCATCTAACTCACTGTTTGACCAGAGCATCTAACTCACTGTTTGACCAGAGCATCTAACTCACTTTTGATCACAGCATCTAACTCACTGTTTTGACCAGAGCATCTAACTCACTGTTTGGACCAGAGCATCTAACTCACTGTTTTGTTTTGACCACAGCATCTAACTAACTCACTGTTTTGACCACAGCATCTAACTCACTGTTTTGGACTCAGACCACAGCATCTAACTCTGTTTTGACCACAGCATCTAACTCACTGTTTGATCACAGCATCTAACTCACTGTTTGACCACAGCATCTAACTCACTGTTTGGACCAGAGCATCTAACTCACTGTTTGGACTCACAGAGCATCTAACTCACTGTTTTGACCACAGCATCTAACTCACTGTTTTGACCACAGCATCTAACTCACTGTTTGGACCACAGTTTTGGACCAGAGCATCTAACTCACTGTTTTGACCACAGCATCTAACTCACTGTTTTGACCACAGCATCTAACTCACTGTTTGGACCAGAGCATCTAACTCACTGTTTTGACCACAGCATCTAACTCACTGTTTTGACCACAGCATCTAACTCACTGTTTTGACCAGAGCAGCATCTAACTCACTGTTTGGACCACAGACTCACTGTTTCACAGCATCTAACTCACTGTTTTGACCACAGCATCTAACTCACTGTTTGACCAGAGCATCTAACTCACTGTTTGGACCAGAGCATCTAACTCACTGTTTTGATCACAGCATCTAACTCACTGTTTTGACCACAGCATCTAACTCACTGTTTGGACCAGAGCATCTAACTCACTGTTTGGACCAGAGCATCTAACTCACTGTTTGGACCACAGCATCTAACTCACTGTTTTGACCAGAGCATCTAACTCACTGTTTGGACCAGAGCATCTAACTCACTGTTTGGACCACAGCATCTAACTCACTGTTTTGATCACAGCATCTAACTCACTGTTTTGACCAGAGCATCTAACTCACTGTTTGGATCACAGCATCTAACTCACTGTTGACCACAGCATCTAACTCACTGTTTTGACTGGAGCATCTAACTCACTGTTTTGACCACAGCATCTAACTCACTGTTTTGACCACAGCATCTAACTCACTGTTTTGACACAGCAGCTAACTCACTAATCTAACTCACTGTTTGGACCAGAGCATCTAACTCACTGTTTTGACCAGAGCATCTAACTCACTGTTTGGACCAGAGCATCTAACTCACTGTTTTGACCAGAGCATCTAACTCACTGTTTTGACCACAGCATCTAACTCACTGTTTTGACCAGAGCATCTAACTCACTGTTTGACCACAGCATCTAACTCACTGTTTGGACCACAGACTCACTGTTTGGATCACAGCATCTAACTCACTGTTTTGAGCATCTAACTCACTGTTTGGACCAGAGCATCTAAACTGTTTTGACCAGAGCATCACTGTTTTGACCACAGCATCTAACTCACTGTTTGGACCACAGCATCTAACTCACTGTTTGGATCACAGCATCTAACTCACTGTTTTGACCAGAGCATCTAACTCACTGTTTGACCAGAGCATCTAACTCACTGTTTGGACCACAGCATCTAACTCACTGTTTGGACCACAGCATCTAACTCACTGTTTGTTTTGACCACAGCATCTAACTCACTGTTTGGACCAGAGCATCTAACTCACTGTTTTGGACCACAGCATCTAACTCACTGTTTTGACCACAGCATCTAACTCACTGTTTGGACCAGAGCATCTAACTCACTGTTTGGACCACAGCATCTAACTCACTGTTTGGACCACAGCATCTAACTCACTGTTTGGACCACAGCATCTAACTCACTGTTTTGACCAGAGCATCTAACTCACTGTTTTGATCACAGCATCTAACTCACTGTTTGGACTAGAGCATCTAACTCACTGTTTTGACCAGAGCATCTAACTCACTGTTTGGACCACAGCATCTAACTCACTGTTTTGATCACAGCATCTAACTCACTGTTTTGACCTAACTCAGAGCATCTAACTCACTGTTTTGACCAGAGCATCTAACTCACTGTTTGACCACAGATCACAGCATCTAACTCACTGTTTTGACCAGAGCATCTAACTCACTGTTTGGACCAGAGCATCTAACTCACTGTTTGGACCAGAGCATCTAACTCACTGTTTTGACCACAGCATCTAACTCACTGTTTTGACCACAGCATCTAACTCACTGTTTTGACCACAGCATCTAACTCACTGTTTGGACCACAGCATCTAACTCACTGTTTGGACCACAGCATCTAACTCACTGTTTGGACCACAGCATCTAACTCACTGTTTTGACCAGAGCATCTAACTCACTGTTTTGATCACAGCATCTAACTCACTGTTTTGACTGGAGCATCTAACTCACTGTTTTGACCAGAGCATCTAACTCACTGTTTGGACCACAGCATCTAACTCACTGTTTTGATCACAGCATCTAACTCACTGTTTGGACCAGAGCATCTAACTCACTGTTTTGATCACAGAGCATCTAACTCACTGTTTTGACCAGAGCATCTAACTCACTGTTTGGAAGCATCTAACTCACTGTTTTGACCACACATCTAACTCACTGTTTTGAGCATCTAACTCACTGTTTGGACCAGAGCATCTAACTCACTGTTTGGACCACAGCATCTAACTCACTGTTTTGACCAGAGCATCTAACTCACTGTTTTGACTCACTGAGCATCAAACTCACTGTTTTGACCACAGCATCTAACTCACTGTTTTGACCAGAGCATCTAACTCACTGTTTGGACCAGAGCATCTAACTCACTGTTTGGACCACAGCATCTAACTCACTGTTTTGACCAGAGCATCTAACTCACTGTTTTGACCACAGCATCTAACTCACTGTTTGGACCACAGCATCTAACTCACTGTTTGGACCAGAGCATCTAACTCACTGTTTGATCACAGCATCTAACTCACTGACCAGAGCATCTAACTCACTGTTTGGACCAGAGCATCTAACTCACTGTTTGGACCAGAGCATCTAACTCACTGTTTGATCACAGCATCTAACTCACTGTTTTGACCAGAGCATCTAACTCACTGTTTGGACCACAGCATCTAACTCACTGTTTGACCACAGCATCTAACTCACTGTTTTGACTGGAGCATCTAACTCACTGTTTTGACCACAGCATCTAACTCACTGTTTTGACTCAGAGCATCTAACTCACTGTTTTGACCAGAGCATCTAACTCACTGTTTGGACACAGCATCTAACTCACTGTTTGGACCAGCATCTAACTCACTGTTTGGACCAGAGCATCTAACTCACTGTTTGGACCACAGCATCTAACTCTGTTTGACTGCATCTAACTCACTTTTGATCTAACTCACACCAGAGCATCTAACTCACTGTTTTGACCAGAGCATCTAACTCACTGTTTGGACCAGAGCATCTAACTCACTGTTTGGACCAGAGCATCTAACTCACTGTTTTGACCAGAGCATCTAACTCACAGTTAACTCACTGTTTTGACCACAGCATCTAACTCACTGTTTGGACCACAGCATCTAACTCACTGTTTGGACCAGAGCATCTAACTCACTGTTTGGACCAGAGCATCTAACTCACTGTTTTGACCAGAGCATCTAACTCACTGTTTTGACCACAGCATCTAACTCACTGTTTTGACCACAGCATCTAACTCACTGTTTTGACCACACATCTAACTCACTGTTTGGACCAGAGCATCTAACTCACTGTTTGGACCAGAGCATCTAACTCACTGTTTTGATCACAGCATCTAATCACAGCATCTAACTCACTGTTTAGATCACAGCATCTAACTTTGACCACAGCATCTAACTCACTGTTTGGACCAGAGCATCTAACTCACTGTTTGGACCAGAGCATCTAACTCACTGTTTTACAGATCACAGCATCTAACTCACTGTTTTGACCAGAGCATCTAACTCACTGTTTGGACCAGAGCATCTAACTCACTGTTTGGACCAGAGCATCTAACTCACTGTTTTGATCACAGCATCTAACTCACTGTTTTGACCAGAGCATCTAACTCACTGTTTGGACCAGAGCATCTAACTCACTGTTTGGACCAGAGCATCTAACTCACTGTTTGATCCCAGCACCAGAGCATCTAACTCACTGTTTTGACCAGAGCATCTAACTCACTGTTTGACCACAGCATCTAACTCACTGTTTTGACCACAGCATCTAACTCACTGTTT
>NC_068437.1:59768345-59798345 GCF_023373465.1 Oncorhynchus keta
ACCACAGCATCTAACTCACTGTTTGGACCAGAGCATCTAACTCACTGTTTGGACCAGAGCATCTAACTCACTGTTTGGACCACAGCATCTAACTCACTGTTTTTATATATGCCATTTAGCAGACGCTTTTATCCAAAGCGACTTACAGTCATGTGTGCATACATCTAACGTATGGGTGGTCCTGGAATCACTGTTTAGACACACACTACTCACTGTTTTGCGTTACAAGCACCATGCTCTCTCCAACTGTGCCACAGAAGGACTAACTCACTGTTTTGACCAGAGCATCTAACTCACTGTTTTGACCACAGCATCTAACTCACTGTTTTAATCACAGCATCTAACTCACTGTTTTGACCAGAGCATCTAACTCACTGTTTAGACCAGAGCATCTAACTCTCTGTTTAGACCAGAGCATCTAACTCACTGTTTTGACCAGAGCATCTAACTCACTGTTTTGACCACAGCATCTAACTCACTGTTTTGACCAGAGCATCTAACTCACTGTTTTGACCACAGCATCTAACTCACTGTTTAGACCACAGCAGCACATCTAACTCACTGTTTAGACCAGAGCATCTAACTCACTGTTTGGACCAGAGCATCTAACTCACTGTTTTGACCACAGCATCTAACTCACTGTTTTGACCAGAGCATCTAACTCACTGTTTTGACCACAGCATCTTACTCACTCACTTTTGATCAGAGCATCTAACTCACTGTTTGATCACTCTCAGCATCTAACTCACTGTTTGGACCAGAGCATCTAACTCACTGTTTGGACCAGAGCATCTAACTCACTGTTTGGACCAGAGCATCTAACTCACTGTTTTGACCACAGCATCTAACTCACTGTTTTGACTGGAGCATCTAACTCACTGTTTGGACCAGAGCATCTAACTCACTGTTTTGATCACAGCATCTAACTCACTGTTTGGACCAGAGCATCTAACTCACTGTTTTGATCACAGCATCTAACTCACTGTTTGGACCAGAGCATCTAACTCACTGTTTTGACTGGAGCATCTAACTCACTGTTTGGACCAGAGCATCTAACTCACTGTTTTGATCACACAGCATCTAACTCACTGTTTGGACCACAGCATCTAACTCACTGTTTTGATCACAGCATCTAACTCACTGTTTTGACCAGAGCATCTAACTCACTGTTTTGACCACAGCATCTAACTCACTGTTTTGACCAGAGCATCTAACTCACTGTTTGGACCACAGCATCTAACTCACTGTTTTGATCACAGCATCTAACTCACTGTTTGGACCAGAGCATCTAACTCACTGTTTGGACCAGAGCATCTAACTCACTGTTTGGACCAGAGCATCTAACTCACTGTTTTGATCACAGCATCTAACTCACTGTTTGGACCAGAGCATCTAACTCACTGTTTGGACCACAGCATCTAACTCACTGTTTGGACCACAGCATCTAACTCACTGTTTGGACCACAGCATCTAACTCACTGTTTGGACCAGAGCATCTAACTCACTGTTTTGATCACAGCATCTAACTCACTGTTTGGACCAGAGCATCTAACTCACTGTTTTGACTGGAGCATCTAACTCACTGTTTAGATCACAGCATCTAACTCACTGTTTGGACCAGAGCATCTAACTCACTGTTTGGACCAGAGCATCTAACTCACTGTTTAGATCACAGCATCTAACTCACTGTTTGGACCACAGCATCTAACTCACTGTTAACTCACTGTTTTGACCAGAGCATCTAACTCACTGTTTGGACCACAGCATCTAACTCACTGTTAACTCACTGTTTTGACCAGAGCATCTAACTCACTGTTTGGACCAGAGCATCTAACTCACTGTTTGGACCAGAGCATCTAACTCACTGTTTAGATCCACAGCATCTAACTCACTGTTTAGATCACAGCATCTAACTCACTGTTTTGACCAGAGCATCTAACTCACTGTTTGGACCAGAGCATCTAACTCACTGTTTTGACCAGAGCATCTAACTCACTGTTTTGACCACAGCATCTAACTCACTGTTTTGACCACAGCATCTGCATAACAAGGCCCTTGTTGAGTTGCACCATGCCCATTGTGCAAGTCAAATAAACTGGGTTGACGTTGTCGTAAGAGCAGTTGATTCCGGTGAGTCAACGTGATGTTGTAGGCTTGGGGCAGTTGGCACACTGGCTGGTATGATACTGGTAACTTCCATCTTGATCTCTGCAGAATATTATATCACAATTGCAGTGCATCTAACCTTGAATACGAGTCCTGTCCTGGGCTTGCATCACAAATTGAACCCCATTCCCTATATAGTGCACTACTTTTATGGGTCCTTGTCAAAAGTAGTGCACTACTTTTATGGGTCCTTGTCAAAAGTAGTGCACTAGGGAATAAGGTTCTATAGGGCCCTGGTTAACAGTGGTGCAGTATATAGGGAATAGGGTTCTATAGGGCCCTGTTTAACAGTGGTGCAGTATATAGGGAATAGGGTTCTATAGGGCCCTGGTTAACAGTGGTGCAGTATATAGGGAATAGGATTCTATAGGGCCCTGGTTAACAGTGGTGCAGTATATAGGGAATAGGGTTCTATAGGGCCCTGGTTAACAGTGGTGCAGTATATAGGGAATAGGGTTCTATAGGGCCCTGGTTAACAGTGGTGCAGTATATAGGGAATAGGGTTCTATAGGGCCCTGGTTAACAGTGGTGCAGTATATAGGGAATAGGGTTCTATAGGGTCCTGGTTAACAGTAGTGCACTATATATAGGGAATAGGGTTCTATAGGGCCCTGGTTAACAGTGGTGCAGTATATAGGGAATAGGGTTCTATAGGGCCCTGGTTAACAGTGGTGCAGTATATAGGGAATAGGGTTCTATAGGGCCCTGGTTAACAGTGGTGCAGTATATAGGGAATAGGGTTCTATAGGGCCCTGGTTAACAGTGGTGCAGTATATAGGGAATAGGATTCTATAGGGCCCTGGTTAACAGTGGTGCAGTATATAGGGAATAGGGGTCTATAGGGCCCTGGTTAACAGTGGTGCAGTATATATAGGGAATAGGGTTCTATAGGGCCCTGGTTAACAGTGGTGCAGTATATAGGGAATAGGGTTCTATAGGGCCCTGGTTAACAGTGGTGCAGTATATAGGGAATAGGGTTCTATAGGGCCCTGGTTAACAGTGGTGCAGTATATAGGGAATAGGGTTCTATAGGGCCCTGGTTAACAGTGGTGCAGTATATAGGGAATAGGGTTCTATAGGGCCCTGGTTAACAGTGGTGCAGTATATAGGGAATAGGGTTCTATAGGGCCCTGGTTAACAGTGGTGCAGTATATAGGGAATAGGGTTCTATAGGGCCCTGGTTAACAGTGGTGCAGTATATAGGGAATAGGGTTCTATAGGGCCCTGGTTAACAGTGGTGCAGTATATAGGGAATAGGGTTCTATAGGGCCCTGGTTAACAGTGGTGCAGTATATAGGGAATAGGGTTCTATAGGGCCCTGGTTAACAGTGGTGCAGTATATAGGGAATTAATTGCCATTTGGGATTCAGTCCTGAAGCTCCAAACTCCAAGTAATAGAGCATACATTAGGTTAAGCAGTACCTGTAGTACTGTAATATCATAGTAATAGAGTATATGTAGTACTGTTGTACTGTAGTAATGTAGTAAATGTAGTATCTGTAGTGTCTGTAGTAATGTAGTATCTGTAGTACTGTAGTAATGTAGTATCTGTAGTACTGTAGTATCGTAGTAATGTAGTATCTGTAGTACTGTTGTAATGGTAGTATCTGTAGTTCTGTAGTACTGTAGTATCTGTAGTACTGTAGTAATGTAGTATCTGTAGTATCTGTAGTATCTGTAGTTCTGTAGTACCGTAGTATCTGCAGTACTGTAGTATCTGTAGTAATGTAGTATGTGTAGTAATGTAGTATCCGTAGTAATGTAGGACTGTAGCATCTGTAGTACTGTAGTAATGTAGTATCTGTAGTACTGTAGTAATGTAGTATATGTTGTACTGTAATACCTGTAGTAATGTAGTACTGTAGTACCGTAGTATCTGCAGTACTGTAGTATCTGTAGTAATGTAGTATATGTAGTAATGTAGTATATGTAGTACTGTAGTATCCGTAGTACTGTAGTACCTGTAGTACTGTAGTATCGTAGTAATGTAGTATCTGTAGTACTGTAGTATCGTAGTAATGTAGTATCTGTAGTACTGTTGTAATGGTAGTATCTGTAGTTCTGTAGTGTCTGTAGTTCTGTAGTACCGTAGTATCTGCAGTACTGTAGTATCCGTAGTAATGTAGTATCTGTAGTACTGTAGTAATGTAGTATCTGTTGTACTGTAGTACCTGTAGTAATGTAGTACTGTAGTACCGTAGTATCTGCAGTACTGTAGTATCTGTAGTACTGTAGTTATGTAGTAATGTAGTATCTGTAGTACTGTAGTACCTGTAGTAATGTAGTACTGTAGTACTGTAGTATCTGTAGTACTGTAGTTATGTAGTACTGTAGTATCTGTAGTACTGTAGTAATGTAGTACTGTAGTAATGTAGTATCCGCAGTACCTGTCGTACTGTAGGATCTGTAGTACTGTAGTATCTGTTGTACTGTGGTATCTGTAGTACTGTAGCATCTGTAGAACTGGAGTATCTGTTGAACTGTAGTAATGTAGTACTGTAGTATCTGTTGTACTGTAGTAATGTAGTATCTGTAGTAATGTAGTATCTGTAGTAATGTAGTACTGTAGTAATGTAGTATCTGTTGTACTGTAGCACTCTAGTAATGTAGTATCTGTATACCGAGTCATGTAGTCTCAGTATGTATCATGTCCAGTCAGCCAATACCGAGTCATGTAGCCTCAGTACGCATCATAATCAGTCAGCCAATACCGAGTCATGTAGCCTCAGTACGCATCATAATCAGTCAGCCAATACCGAGTCATGTAGCCTCAGTACGCATCATAATCAGCCAGCCAATACCGAGTCATGTAGCCTCAGTACGCATCATAATCAGCCAGCCAATACCGAGTCATGTAGCCTCAGTACGCATCATAATCAGCCAGTCATATCCAGGCAGAGCAAAGTCATATCAAAAAAAGTTTTAAAAAGGCAGGATGAACTACAAATTCAAACCATGATCGAACAGCTGGAGTTTTGCTTGTTAGATTATTCTAGTTAGATTATTCTTGTTAGGTTATTTCAGTTAGGTTATTCCAGTTAGATTATTCTAGTTAGATTACTTCAATTAGATTATTCTAGTTAGATTATTCCAGTTAGATTATTTCATTTAGATTATTCTAGTTAGATAATTCTAGTTAGATTATTTAAATGAGGTTATTCTAGTTAGATTATTTCAGTTAGATTATTTTGGTATGACAGTCAGCAAGTGCATAATGTAGGCCTGTTGTAAGGATCAGACCCTGTGTGTTTCAGCATAGCACAGGTATTTTTTTTATGGCCCAACTGTTGAGGATTTAATGGTGATCAAGGGTCAGTTTAGTCTAATGTTATCTGCCTCATTCAGGGTCTAGTTCTGCTTGGGTCTTTTGGCAACACTTTAACCAGGCTGGTTATCAAGTTGATGTTCTGTATCTGTAGTCACTGCAGTTCAGTTGGAGTCCAGGGTCTTGTTCATTCGGCAACAAACGGAAGAAAACTGACTAAAAAAAAAAGGGAGGGACACCTATCCTTGTCTAATAAGAAATCCCTGTTTACGTTTTCTGTTGCAAAATGTTTTAAAATATTGTGTTGTGACCTAATGAACAGAACCCTTGTTAGGGAGACTGACTGTAGCATTGTAGCTTAAAGAGTTCAATGTTCTGCTGTCCTGGTAACTAAGTCTGCATCCCAAATAGAACCCTATTCCCTATATAGTGCACTACTTAAGACCAGAGCCCTCTAGAACCCTATTCCCTATATAGTGCACTAGTTTAGACCTGAGCCCTCTAGAACCCTATTCCCTATATAGTGCACTACTTTAGACCAGAGCCCTATTCCCTATATAGTGCACTACTTAAGACCAGAGCCCTCTAGAACCCTATTCCCTATATAGTGCACTACTTAAGAGCAGAGCCCTCTAGAACCCTATTCCCTATATAGTGCACTACTTAAGAGCAGAGCCCTCTAGAACCCTATTCCCTGTATAGTGCACTACTTAAGATCAGAGCCCTATATAATCCTATTCCCTATATAGTGCACTACTTTAGACCAGAGCCCTATATAATCCTATTCCCTATATAGTGCACTACTTTAGACCAGAGCCCTCTAGAACCCTATTCCCTATATAGTGCACTACTTTAGACCAGAGCCCTATAAAATCCCATTCCCTATATAGTGCACTACTTTAGACCAGAGCCCTATAGAATCCTATTCCCTATATAGTGCACTACTTTAGACCAGAGCCCTATGGGGGTTAGGGAGTAGGGTGCTATATGGTTCCTAGTCAGAAGTAGTGCACTACATAGGGAATAGAGCACAAGTTGGAACATATGTAAGTTGCTTATTCAACACTTCTATTGTTATTTATCAGTGTTATCAGTCTTCAAGGTACAAAGTAAAGATAGGAAGTGTGTGTGGGTGTGTGTGACATTTCAAGTCACATTGGAATGTCACGTTAGAAGTTCCACATTAGGCCCGTAAACCTGTAGTTTGTCAGATTTTGTCTCAACATTTAATTGTTATTTTATTATTTAATCTTTATTTAACTAGGCGAGTCAGTTAAAGAACAAATTATTATTTAAAATGCCGGTCTAAACCGGCCAAACCCGGACGACGCTGGGACAGTTGCGCGCTGCCCTGTGGGACTCCCAATCACGTCCGGATATGATGCAGCCTGGGTAGGCTAGCCTATTTCTCAACCTCTCTGTTTCCATAGTGGATCAGTTGTTTCTCAACCTCTCTGTTTCTATCGTGGATCAGTTGTTTCTCTGTTTCTATAGTGGATCAGTTGTTTCTCTGTTTCTCTGTTTCTATAGTGGATCAGTTGTTTCTCTGTTTCTATAGTGGATCAGTTGTTTCTCTGTTTCTATAGTGGATCAGTTGTTTCTCTGTTTCTATAGTGGATCAGTTGTTTCTCTGTTTCTATAGTGGATCAGTTGTTTCTCTGTTTCTATAGTGGATCAGTTGTTTCTCTGTTTCTATAGTGGATCAGTTGTTTCTCTGTTTCTATAGTGGATCAGTTGTTTCTCTGTTTCTATAGTGGATCAGTTGTTTCTCTGTTTCTATAGTGGATCAGTTGTTTCTCTGTTTCTATAGTGGATCAGTTGTTTCTCTGTTTCTATAGTGGATCAGTTGTTTCTCTGTTTCTATAGTGGATCAGTTGTTTCTCTGTTTCTATAGTGGATCAGTTGTTTCTCTGTTTCCATAGTGGATCAGTTGTTTCTCTGTTTCTATAGTGGATCAGTTGTTTCTCTGTTTCTATAGTGGATCAGTTGTTTCTCTGTTTCTATAGTGGATCAGTTGTTTCTCTGTTTCTATAGTGGATCAGTTGTTTCTCTGTTTCTATAGTGGATCAGTTGTTTCTCTGTTTCTATAGTGGATCAGTTGTTTCTCTGTTTCTATAGTGGATCAGTTGTTTCTCTGTTTCCATAGTGGATCAGTTGTTTCTCTGTTTCTATAGTGGATCAGTTGTTTCTCTGTTTCTATAGTGGATCAGTTGTTTCTCTGTTTCTATAGTGGATCAGTTGTTTCTCTGTTTCTATAGTGGATCAGTTGTTTCTCTGTTTCTCTGTTTCTATAGTGGATCAGTTGTTTCTCTGTTTCTATAGTGGATCAGTTGTTTCTCTGTTTCTATAGTGGATCAGTTGTTTCTCTGTTTCTATAGTGGATCAGTTGTTTCTCTGTTTCTATCGTGGATCAGTTGTTTCTCTTTTGACTTAGTTTAATCAAATATATTGACGCAAAGCGTCCTTCACATCGGAGTGCTGCTGCAGGGTGTTTTGACCAGTCAGATTCACGGAAATCTCAGGTTGCGCGGGCCGGGCACAAATAAAAAGCTCAAGGCGCTCTCTCCATATTCCTCCTATATTCATTTAGCTAGCCTGATTCCACATCATTCCCAACAGACACTACAGAGTCAATGTGGAGGCTATATACAGGGGGTACCGGTACAGTGTCAATGTGGAGACTATATACAGGGCGTACCGGTACAGTGTCAATGTGGAGGCTATATACAGGGTGTTACGGTACAGAGTCAATGTGGAGACTATATACAGGGTGTTACGGTACAGAGTCAATGTGGAGGCTATATACAGGGTATTACGGTACAGAGTCAATGTGGAGGCTATATACAGGATATTACGGTACAGAGTCAATGTGGAGGCTATATACAGGGTGTTACGGTACAGAGTCAATGTGGAGGCTATATACAGGGGTATCAATGTACAGAGTCAATGTGGAGGCTATATACAGGGGGTACCAGTACAGAGTCAATGTGGAGGCTATATACAGGGGGTACCGGTACAGAGTCAGTGCGGAGGCTATATACAGGGGGTACCGGTACAGAGTCAGTGTGGAGGCTATATACAGGGGGTACCGGTACAGAGTCAGTGCGGAGGCTATATACAGGGGGTACCGGTACAGAGTCAGTGTGGAGGCTATATACAGGGGGTACCGGTACAGGGACTGTGGTGGTCTGCTTGAAACATATTGATATTACAGACTGGGTCACTACAAAAATACAAAGATACAGGCTTCCTTCCTAACTCAGTTGCCAGAGAGGAAGGAAACCCTTCAGGGATTTCACCATGAGACCAATGGTGACTTTAAAACAGTTACAGAATTGAATGGCTGTGATAGGAGAATATTGAGGACCATGTTAATGTATATATTGCATTAAGCTAGCTCGTAGCATGCTAGAAATAGACATTGTTAATATATATTGCATTAAGCTAGCTAGTAGCATGCTAGAAACAGACATTGTTGATATATATTGCATTAAGCTAGCTAGTAGCATGCTAGAAATAGACATGGTTAATATATATTGCATTAAGCTAGCTAGTAGCATGCTATATATAGACACTGTTTATATATATTGCATTAAGCTAGCTAGTAGCATGCTAGAAACAGACATTGTTAATATATATTGCATTAAGCTAGCTAGTAGCATGCTAGAAATAGACATTGTTAATATATATTGCATTAAGCTAGCTAGTAGCATGCTAGAAACAGACAATGTTAATATATATTGCATTAAGCTAGCTAGTAGCATGCTAGAAATAGACATTGTTAATATATATTGCATTAAGCTAGCTAGTAGCATGCTAGAAATAGACATTGTTAATATATATTGCATTAAGCTAGCTAGTAGCATGCTAGAAACAGACATTGTTAATATATATTGCATTAAGCTAGCTAGTAGCATGCTAGAAATAGACATTGTTAATATATATTGCATTAAGCTAGCTAGTAGCATGCTAGAAATAGACATTGTTAATATATATTGCATTAAGCTAGCTAGTAGCATGCTAGAAACAGACATTGTTAATATATATTGCATTAAGCTAGCTAGTAGCATGCTAGAAATAGACATTGTTAATATATATTGCATTAAGCTAGCTAGTAGCACTGATTGAGACAATGCTACCAACATGTAGTCTAATGTTTGAGCACAACGCTACAGCGCCAGTTACTGCTACTGCCGTAGTTGGTACGGAATCCAGATGGATCCTAGTGAGTCGGTCACAGTGAGGTGTGAGCAGCTCTGGAGAGAGAGAGAGCACACTGTCAGTTTGAAGGGATGATGATTCCTAGGGGATTAGAGTGGTCCGTGCCAACCTGTCGCCTGCGTTCTACTATCACACACACACACACACGCGCACACACGCACACGCACACACACACACATGAGTCTTGTATACGCACACTTCATATAAAGTACTATATAATCATTAAACCCTGAATCTGCAACACTATATAATCATTTTATTTCAATAAACCCTTGTAATTGATATTGGTTCAGAGGATTTGAAAAGTAAACTGCCAAGAGAGAGAGGACAGAGGCCTGAGAAGAGAAGTGTGTGAGAGAGAGGACAGAGGCGTGGGAAGAGAAGTGTGAGAGAGAAAGAGAGAGAGAGAGAGAGAGAGAGAGAGAGAGAGAGAGAGAGAGAGAGAGAGAGAGAGAGAGAGAAAGAAGAGAGAGAGAGAGAAAGAAGAGAGGACGAGGCCTCTCAGAGAGAGGGAGAAAGAGGAGAGGTAGTCTGGACTGTGAAGCCACAGGGAACAGAAGAGAGGTCAGGTGAGGTGAGAGGGAAGCGAGAGGAGGAGAGGAGAGGTGAGGGGAGGTGAGAAGGAGGGGAGGAGAGGTGAAGAGAGGAGGGGTGAGGTGAGAGGTAGGAGAGGAGAAAAGAGGAGGGGTGAGGTGAGAGGGAGGAGAGGTGAGGGGAGGTGAGAAGGAGGGGAGGAGAGGAGAAGAGAGGAGAGGTGAGGTGAGGGTAGGAGGAGAAGAGGGAGGGTGAGGTGAGGTGAGAGGTGAGGGGAGGTGAGAAGGAGGGGAGGAGAGGAGAAGAGAGGAGAGGTGAGGTGAGAGGTAGGAGAGGAGAAGAGAGGAGGGGTGAGGTGAGAGGTAGGAGAGGAGAAAAGAGGAGGGGTGAGGTGAGAGGAAGGAGAGGTGAGGGGAAGTGAGAAGGAGGGGAGGAGAGGAGAAGAGAGGAGAGGTGAGGTGAGAGGTAGGAGAGGAGAAGAGAGGAGGGGTGAGGTGAGAGGTAGGAGAGGAGAAGAGAGGATGGGTGAGGTGAGACAGGAAGTGGAGAGGAGAGGGAAGAGAAGAGAGGAGAATTGAGGTGAGAGGGAGGAGAGGAGAAGAGAGGAGAGGTGATGTGATACAGGAAGTGAAGAGGAGAGGGCGTAGGTCCTCCATTGGGACTCGTCAGTGAGATAGTGACCTCATCTGACCCCTACACTACAGCCCACCACACACCACACACACACACACACACACACACACACACACACACACACACACACACACACACACACACACACACACACACACACACACACACACACACACACACACACACACACACACACACACACACACACACACACAAGCACAGTGTACAGCACAGCCAGGGCCCTGAGTCCCCATCCAAACCAAATGCAACACACTGCCATGGAGCACAGCTGCATTCTCAGTGTCCATTGCTCCAGCTGTATTCATTCTAGGCCTGGTACTCACAAGATAAATATCCATGCTGTTCCATCTCTACTCTATAGGCCTAATTGTATACCGAGGATCTGTTTTTCAAGTAAAAAGAAAAAGTCAGAAAAAGTCTGAGTGGAAAAGAAAGAATGTTCTGTGTTGGAGAGTCACGACTGAAGAGGAAAAGGGTGGGGGGGGGAGGGGGGAGGGCGACGGAGGGTGGGAGGGAGGGAGAAGGAGAGAGTCATGACTGAAGAGGAAAAGGGTGGGGGGCGACGGAGGTGGGAGGGAGGGAGAAGGAGAGAGACATGACTGAAGAGGAAAAGGGTGGGGGGGGCGACGGAGGTTGGGAGGGAGGGAGAAGGAGAGAGTCATGACTGAAGAGGAAAAGGGTGGGGGGGCGACGGAGGGTGGGAGGGAGGGAGAAGGAGAGAGTCATGACTGAAGAGGAAAAGGAGGGGGGAGGGAGGGAGAAGGAGAGAGTCATGACTGAAGAGGAAAAGGGGACGGAGGGAGGGAGAAGGAGAGAGTCATGACTGAAGAGGAAAAGGGACGGAGGGAGGGAGGGAGAAGGAGGAGTCATGACTGAAGAGGAAAAGGGAGGAGGGTGGGAGGGAGAAGGAGAGAGTCATGACTGAAGAGAAAAGGGTGGGGGGGGGCGACGGAGGTGGGAGGGAGGGAGAAGGAGAGAGTCATGACTGAAGAGGAAAAGTGGGGGGGGGCGACGGAGGTTGGGAGGGAGGGAGAAGGAGAGAGTCATGACTGAAGAGGAAAAGTGTGGGGGGGCGACGGAGGGTGGGAGGGAGGGAGAAGGAGAGAGTCATGACTGAAGAGGAAAAGGGTGGGGGGGTGACGGAGGGTGGGAGGGATGGAGAGAGA
Source organism: Oncorhynchus keta (assembly GCF_023373465.1). Classification (NCBI taxonomy): domain Eukaryota; kingdom Metazoa; phylum Chordata; class Actinopteri; order Salmoniformes; family Salmonidae; genus Oncorhynchus; species Oncorhynchus keta. The sequence goes on from NC_068437.1 coordinate 59,780,352, forward strand.
AGGAGGGGGGGGAAGGAGAGGGAGGGAGGGAGAAAGCGAGAAGGAGGGTGGGAGGGAGGGAGGGAGAAGGGGGAGGGAGAGAGAAGGAGGGAGGGATAAGGGGGGCTGGGTAATAGCTGGGTGAGAGAGACATCGTGATTGGTTGTGGAAAGGGGGTGGAGATCGTGTAGGGGGAAATGGGAAGCAGATTTCCACATCAGGGCTGTTTCTGCTCTACTGTGTACCACACATCAGGACTGTTTCTGCTCTGCTGTGTACCACACATCAGGGCTGTTTCTGCTCTACTGTGTACCACACATCAGGACTGTTTCTGCTCTGCTGTGTACCACACATCAGGACTGTTTCTGCTCTACTGTGTACCACACATCAGGGCTGTTTCTGCTCTGCTGTGTACCACACATCAGGACTGTTTCTGCTCTGCTGTGTACCACACACCAGGACTGTTTCTGCTCTACTGTGTACCACACACAGGACTGTTTCTGCTCTACTGTGTACCACACATCAGGACTGTTTCTGCTCTGCTGTGTACCACACACAGGACTGTTTCTGCTCTACTGTGTACCACACACCAGGACTGTTTCTGCTCTACTGTGTACCACACATCAGGGCTGTTTCTGCTCTACTGTGTACCACACACCAGGACTGTTTCTGCTCTACTGTGTACCACACATCAGGACTGTTTCTGCTCTGCTGTGTACCACACATCAGGACTGTTTCTGCTCTGCTGTGTACCACCCATCAGGGCTGTTTCTGCTCTGCTGTGTACCACACATCAGGACTGTTTCTGCTCTGCTGTGTACCACACATCAGGGCTGTTTCTGCTCTACTGTGTACCACACATCAGGACTGTTTCTGCTCTGCTGTGTACCACACATCAGGACTGTTTCTGCTCTACTGTGTACCACACATCAGGGCTGTTTCTGCTCTGCTGTGTACCACACATCAGGGCTGTTTCTGCTCTACTGTGTACCACACATCAGGGCTGTTTCTGCTCTGCTGTGTACCACACATCAGGGCTGTTTCTGCTCTGCTGTGTACCACACATCAGGGCTGTTTCTGCTCTGCTGTGTACCACACATCAGGGCTGTTTCTGCTCTGCTGTGTACCACACATTAGGGCTGTTTCTGCTCTACTGTGTACCACACATCAGGGCTGTTTCTGCTCTGCTGTGTACCACACATCAGGGCTGTTTCTGCTCTACTGTGTACCACCCATCAGGGCTGTTTCTGCTCTACTGTGTACCACACATCAGGACTGTTTCTGCTCTACTGTGTACCACACATCAGGGCTGTTTCTGCTCTGCTGTGTACCACACATCAGGGCTGTTTCTGCTCTGCTGTGTACCACACATCAGGGCTGTTTCTGCTCTACTGTGTACCACACATCAGGGCTGTTTCTGCTCTGCTGTGTACCACACATCAGGGCTGTTTCTGCTCTACTGTGTACCACCCATCAGGGCTGTTTCTCCTCTGCTGTGTACCACACATCAGGGCTGTTTCTGCTCTACTGTGTACCACACATCAGGGCTGTTTCTGCTCTGCTGTGTACCACACATCAGGGCTGTTTCTGCTCTGCTGTGTACCACACATCAGGGCTGTTTCTGCTCTGCTGTGTACCACACATCAGGGCTGTTTCTGCTCTGCTGTGTACCACCCATCAGGGCTGTTTCTCCTCTGCTGTGTACCACCCATCAGGGCTGTTTCTGCTCTGCTGTGTACCACACATCAGGGGCTTCCGAGTGGTGCAGACACTGCGTCTCAGTCCTAGTCACCGGTTCGGATCCAGGCTGTATCACATCCGGCCGTCATAAAGGTTACATAAATCAAATGTAGCGCCTTTCTCTTAAGTTTTACCACCAGTCTGATTATAAAAGCTTTGTGTGGATGCTTTTTCTTTGTGCTTCACCAATTCAATACAGAACATAATGTAGACCGACGCAAACCAAGCAACACCAGGCAACGTACATGCAAACAGATATATTCTGCTAAAGGGCAACGCCAGGCAACGTACATGCAGACAGATATATTCTGCTAAAGGGCAACGCCAGGCAACGTACATGCAGACAGATATATTCTGCTAAAGGGCAACACCAGGCAACGTACATGCAGACAGATATATTCTGCTATAGGGCAACGCCAGGCAACGTACATGCAAACAGATATATTCTGCTAAAGGGCAACGCCAGGCAACGTACATGCAAACAGATATATTCTGCTATAGGGCAACACCAGGCAACATACATGCAGACAGATATATTCTGCTATAGGGCAACACCAGGCAACGTACATGCAGACAGATATATTCTGCTATAGGGCAACGCCAGGCAACGTACATGCAAACAGATATATTCTGCTATAGGGCAACACCAGGCAACGTACATGCAGACAGATATATTCTGCTATAGGGCAACACCAGTGTAATGTCAGTACAGTATTCTGATGGCCACACATCATTAAAATCTCTCATTAAGGATCGGATCCCTTTTGTTTCTTTCCATTTCCTCCTAAAATGACATACCCAAATCTAACTGCCTGTTGCTCAGGCCCTGAAGCAAGGATATGCATATTCTTGGTACCATTTGAAAGGAAACACTTTGAAGTTTGTGTAAATGTGAAATGAATGTAGGAGAATATAACACATTAGCTCTGGTAGAAGATAATACAAAGAAAAACAGATGTGTGTTCTATGATTTTATATGTTCCATCATCTTTGAAATGCAAGAGAAAGGCCATAATATCATATTGGAGTTTAGGCGCAATTTAGATTTTGGCCACTAGGTGGCATTAGTGTGCGAGCAAAGTTTCTTATTGATCCAGTGAAGCGTTGCAATATATAAGCCTTTGGTGTGAGGATACTGCTAACTGAATGAGTATAGCAGCCCACGATAAGGACACTTTGACGATGTAGGACAAGTCTTAAGAAACAATGTTGTATGGTGACTGTGTGTGTGTGTGTGTGTGTGTGTGTGTGTGTGTGTGTGTGTGTGTGTGTGTGTGTGTGTGTGTGTGTGTGTGTGTGTGTGTGTGTGTGTGTGTGTGTGTGTGTGTGTGTGTGTGTGTGTGCTATAACTCCCTCTTCAGCCTCATCAAGCCCCCAGTTGTTTTTCAGGGCAACAACTCCTTTGTCCCGAGCGTTGATGTTGTTAGCTAACAGCTTCTATCTTTCACCTGTTTCAGATATCCCTCCCTTATCGAACCTCAACTTCTACTGACCAGCCGGCCCTTCAGAGACCAGATATCCCTCCCTATCGAACCTCAACTTCTTGCGCTTCAGAGGCCAGCTGACTGATCAAAAATAATAATAATAATAATAACGTTTGGATTCATAGTTTTAAAGACACAGAAACTAAGGAAGAGCTAACCAAGCAAACAGACTGCATTATAGACTAACAACAGCAGCAGATGGACTGACTGGCACAGCAGACAGACACATATCAACCTTCTGACGACCAGCCGGCGCCTCACGGAAATGGCTGACAAGCAGATCAGGTGAGCTAATGGCTACAAAGACTACACTGTGAAATAGAACCCTATTCCCTATATAGTACACTACTTTAGACCAGGGCCCTATAGAACCCTATTCCCTATATAATACACTACTTTAGACCAGAGCCCTATAGAACCCTATTCCCTATATAGTACACTACTTTAGACCAGAGCCCTATAGAACCCTATTCCCTATATAGTGCACTACTTTAGACCAGAGCCCTATAGAACCCTATTCCCTATTTAGTGCACTACTTTAGACCAGAGCCCTATAGAACCCAATTCCCTACATAGTGCACTACTTTAGACCAGAGCCCTATAGAACCCTATTCCCTATATAGTGCACTACTTTAGACCAGAGCCCTATAGAACCCAATTCCCTACATAGTGCACTACTTTAGACCAGAGCCCTATAGAACCCTATTCCCTATATAGTGCACTACTTTAGACCAGAGCCCTATAGAACCCTATTCCCTATATAGTGCACTACTTTAGACCAAAGCCCTATAGAACCCTATTCCCTATATAGTGCACTACTTTAGACCAGGGCCCTATAGAACCCTATTCCCTATATAGTACACTACTTTAGACCAGAGCCCTATAGAACCCTATTCCCTATATAGTACACTACTTTAGACCAGAGCCCTATAGAACCCTATTCCCTATATAGTACACTACTTTAGACCAGAGCCCTATAGAACCCTATTCCCTATATAGTACACTACTTTAGACCAGAGCCCTATAGAACCCTATTCCCTATTTAGTGCACTACTTTAGACCAGAGCCCTATAGAACCCTATTCCCTATATAGTGCACTACTTTAGACCAGAGCCCTATAGAACCCTATTCCCTATTTAGTGCACTACTTTAGACCAGAGCCCTATAGAACCCAATTCCCTACATAGTGCACTACTTTAGACCAGAGCCCTATAGAACCCAATTCCCTATATAGTGCACTACTTTAGACCAAAGCCCTATAGAACCCAATTCCCTACATAGTGCACTACTTTAGACCAGAGCCCTATAGAACCCTATTCCCTATATAGTACACTACTTTAGACCAGAGCCCTATAGATCCCAATTCCCTATATAGTGCACTACTTTAGACCAAAGCCCTATAGAACCCTATTCTGTATAGTTTAGCACTACTTTAGACCAGGGCCCTATAGAACCCTATTCCCTATATAGTACACTACTTTAGACCAGAGCCCTATAGAACCCTATTCCCTATATAGTACCTACTTTAGACCAGAGCCCTATAGAACCCTATTCCCTATATTTAGTACACTACTTTAGACCAGAGCCCTATTTCCTATCCCTATATAGTACAGTACTTTAGACCAGAGCCCTATAGAACCCTATTCCCATATAGTTCACTACTTTAGACCAGAGCCCTATAGAACCCTATTCCCTATTTAGTGCACTACTTTAGACCAGAGCCCTATAGAACCCAATTCCCTACATAGTGCCTGTGTTTAGACCAGAGCCCTATAGAACCCTATTCCCTATTTAGTGCACTACTTTAGACCAGAGCCCTATAGAACCCAATTCCCTACATAGTGCACTACTTTAGACCAGAGCCCTATAGAACCCAATTCCCTATATAGTGCACTACTTTAGACCAAAGCCCTATAGAACCCTATTCCCTATATAGTGCACTACTTTAGACCAGGGCCCTATAGAACCCTATTCCCTATATAGTGCACTACTTTAGACCAAAGCCCTATAGAACCCTATTCCCTATATAGTGCACTACTTCAGACCAGGGCCCTATAGAACCCTATTCCCTATATAGTACACTACTGTTGTCCGGGGCCCTCATTGGGCACTATACTATGTAGGGAATAGAGTGCCATCCAGCCTAAACTGTGTCTGTTTCAGTTTAGAAAACAGAAGTTAAAGTTGTTGAGTACTGCATTATATTCATGTTCGTCTTTCTTCAACAAACAACGCCTTGCCCCGCCCACCTTAGGATCTGTCTTTTCAGCCATCTATTTCCTGTGTTTAAGAGGTGTTTTTCGGCCATCTATTTCCTGTGTTTAAGAGGTGTTTTTCGGCCATCTATTTCCTGTGTTTAAGAGGTATTTTTTCAGCCATCTATTTCCTGTGTTTAAGAGGTGTTTTTCAGCCATATATTTCCTGTGTTTAAGAGGTGTTTTTCAGCCATCTATTTCCTGTGTTTAAGAGGTGTTTTTCAGCCATCTATTTCCTGTGTTTAAGAGGTGTTTTTCAGCCATCTATTTCCTGTGTTTGAGAGGTGTTTTTCAGCCATCTATTTCCTGTGTTTGAGAGGTGTTTTTCAGCCATCTATTTCCTGTGTTTAAGAGGTGTTTGTCAGCCATCTATTTCCTGTGTTTGAGAGGTGTTTTTCAGCCATCTATTTCCTGTGTTTAAGAGGTGTTTTTCAGCCATCTATTTCCTGTGTTTAAGAGGTGTTTTTCAGCCATCTATTTCCTGTGTTTAAGAGGTGTTTTTCAGCCATCTATTTCCTGTGTTTAAGAGGTGTTTTTCAGCCATCTATTTCCTGTGTTTAAGAGGTGTTTTTCAGCCATCTATTTCCTGTGTTTAAGAGGTGTTTTTCAGCCATCTATTTCCTGTGTTTGAGAGGTGTTTTTCAGCCATCTATTTCCTGTGTTTTTCAGCCATCTATTTCCTGTGTTTAAGATGTGTTTTCAGTATTTCCTGTGTTTAAGAGGTGTTTTTCAGTATTTCCTGTGTTTAAGAGGTGTTTTTCAGTATTTCCTGTGTTTAAGGGGTGCTTTTCAGTATTTCCTGTGTTTAAGAGGTGTTTTCAGTATTTCCTGTGTTTAAGAGGTGTTTTCAGTATTTCCTGTGTTTAAGAGGTGTTTTCAGTATTTCCTGTGTTTAAGAGGTGTTTTCAGTATTTCCTGTGTTTAAGAGGTGTTTTTCAGTATTTCCTGTGTTTGAGAGGTGTTTTTCAATATTTCCTGTGTTTAAGAGGTGTTTTCAGTATTTCCTGTGTTTAAGAGGTGTTTTCAGTATTTCATGTGTTTAAGAGGTGCTTTTCAGTATTTCCTGCGTTTGAGAGGTGTTTTTCAGTCTTTCCTGTGTTTAAGAGGTGTTTTCAGTATTTCCTGTGTTTGAGAGGTGTTTTTCAGTATTTCCTGTGTTTAAGAGGTGTAGTATAGTATAAGTAAAGTATAACCTAGTCAGTTGTAAAGTACAACCTAGTCAGTTGTAAAGGGAAAGTATAACCTAGTCAGTTGTAAAGTATAACCAAGTCAGTTGTAAAGGGAAAGTATAACCTAGTCAGTTGTAAAGTATAACCAAGTCAGTTGTAAAGTATAACCAAGTCAGTTGTAAAGTATAACCAAGTCAGTTGTAAAGTATAACCTAGTCAGTTGTAAAGTATAACCTAGTCAGTTGTAAAGTATAACCTAGTCAGTTGTAAAGTATAACCAAGTCAGTTGTAAAGTACAACCTAGTCAGTTGTAAAGTATAACCAAGTCAGTTGTAAAGGGAAAGTATAACCAAGTCAGTTGTAAAGTATAACCAAGTCAGTTGTAAAGTATAACCAAGTCAGTTGTAAAGTATAACCTAGTCAGTTGTAAAGTATAACCTAGTCAGTTGTAAAGTATAACCAAGTCAGTTGTAAAGTATAACCTAGTCAGTTGTAAAGTATAACCTAGTCAGTTGTAAAGTATAACCAAGTCAGTTGTAAAGTATAACCTAGTCAGTTGTAAAGGGAAAGTATAACCAAGTCAGTTGTAAAGTATAACCTAGTCAGTTGTAAAGTATAACCTAGTCAGTTGTAAAGTATAACCAAGTCAGTTGTAAAGTACAACCTAGTCAGTTGTAAAGTATAACCAAGTCAGTTGTAAAGTACAACCTAGTCAGTTGTAAAGTACAACCTCGTCAGTTGTAAAGTACAACCTCGTCAGTTGTAAAGGGAAAGTATAACCTAGTCAGTTGTAAAGTACAACCTAGTCAGTTGTAAAGTACAACCTAGTCAGTTGTAAAGTACAACCTAGTCAGTTGTAAAGGGAAAGTATAACCTTGTCAGTTGTAAAGTACAACCTAGTCAGTTGTAAAGGGAAAGTATAACCTCATCAGTTGTAAAGGGAAAGTATAACCTAGTCAGTTGTAAAGTATAACCTAGTCAGTTGTAAAGTATAACCTAGTCAGTTGTAAAGTACAACCTAGTCAGTTGTAAAGGGAAAGTATAACCTCATCAGTTGTAAAGTATAACCTAGTCAGTTGAGTTGTAAAGTATAACCTTGTCAGTTGTAAAGGAGAGTAGAGGAGGGTCCAAGGAGAAGAGAGGGAGGAGAGTAGAGGAGGGTCCAATGAGAAGAGAGGGAGGAGAGTAGAGGAGGGTCCAAGGAGAAGAGAGGGAGGAGAGTAGAGGAGGGTCCAAGGAGAAGAGAGGGAGGAGAGTAGAGGAGGGTCCAAGGAGAAGATATGGAGGAGAGTAGAGGAGGGTCCAAGGAGAAGAGAGGGAGTTGAGAGTATAACCTAGAGTTGAGGGTCCAAGGAGAAGAGAGGGAGGAGACTAGAGGAGGGTCCAAGGAGAAGAGAGGTTGTAAAGGAGAGTAGAGGAGGGTCAACAAGGAGAAGAGAGGAGGAGAGTAGAGGAGGGTCCAAGGAGAAGAGAGGGAGGAGAGTAGAGGGGGTCCAAGGAGAAGAGATGGAGGAGAGTAGAGGAGGGTCCAAGGAGAAGAGAGGAGGAGAGTAGAGGAGGGTCCAATGAGAAGAGAGGGAGGAGAGTAGAGGAGGGTCAAGGAGAAGAGAGGGAGGAGAGTAGAGGAGGGTCCAAGGAGAAGAGAGGGAGGAGAGTAGAGGAGGGTCCAAGGAGAAGAGAGGGAGGAGAGTAGAGGAGGGTCCAAGGAGAAGAGAGGGAGGAGAGTAGAGGAGGGTCCAAGGAGAAGAGAGGGAGGAGAGTAGAGGAGGGTCCAATGAGAAGAGAGGGAGGAGAGTAGAGGAGGGTCCAAGGAGAAGAGAGGGAGGAGAGTAGAGGAGGGTCCAAGGAGAAGAGAGGGAGGAGAACCTTGTCAGTTGTACAACTGAATGCCTTCAACTGAAATGTGTCTTATGCAACCGAGTCAGAGAGGTGGTGGGGCTGCTTTAATCGACACGCCCAGGGAACAGTGTTAACTGCCTTGCTCAGGGTCAGAAAGACAGATTTATACCTTGTCAGCTTGGGGAACAGTGTTAACTGCCTTGCTCAGGGTCAGAAAGACAGATTTATACCTTGTCAGCTTGGGGAACAGTGTTAACTGCCTTGCTCAGGGTCACAAAGACAGATTTATACCTTGTCAGCTTGGGGAACAGTGTTAACTGCCTTGCTCAGGGTCAGAAAGACAGATTTATACCTTGTCAGCTTGGGGAACAGTGTTAACTGCCTTGCTCAGGGTCACAAAGACAGATTTATACCTTGTCAGCTCGGGATGCGATCCAGCAACCTTTTGTAACGTCTGTTTCGAGGTGTAATCTTACATGTTTAATCTGAGGGTAATCCTGCTAGTGATATACTTGTTGAATTATGCAACAGAATGTGACAACACCAATAATTAATGAGTCCGTCTAGACAGCCAGGTGAGTGCAGGTGGGCCTCGCATGTTTTGGGTCGTTGCAGCCCTCTTCCACCCATTTATGTTAATCTATTTGCATATATGCAAATACACCCGTGTGTTTATGCAAATGCCCAAATATAATATTATTTATTTTGACACAAAATACCTATAAAATATCTGACACCAATAGAACATATGAGTGTATTTCTAAGAAAAGAAATGTGAAATTTGACAATAAATTAAATACCGAAATTTCAACCAAATTCCTGAACTCCATTTGTTATTTGTCCGAACCTGTAAAATGTTTTATTATCTAATTCAGTCAATATGTCGGATCTAAACTTTTGGAGGAAATGTATTCATTGTCCAATTACTACATTTATTCTAATTGTTTTTAACAATTTTGATGACCGTTTCTACTGTTCTCCTCCTCCTCAGCGACCTTCTTCTCCCTGTCGTCAACAATCAGATCCTCAGTGTGTTTTATGTTGCTTCTGTATATTAGCTGATGAAATTAACATGTTGTGATATTTGGTGTCCGCGGTGGGATGATGAAACACGAGAAAAGTTCAATAAAATGTCAGCGTTATTTTAAAGTTACTGGTTTGTTTCCTCTCTAAAATTGTGCTTCTGTCTTCACTTCATCTCCTCTCCTCTCCTCTCTCCTCTCCTCTCCTCTCCTCTCCTCTCCTCTCCTCTCCTCTCCTCTCCTCTCCCTCTCCTCTCCTCTCCTCTCCTCTCTCCCTCTCCTCTCCCTCTCTCCCTCTCCTCTCCTCTCCTCTCCTCCCTCCTCTCTCCTCTCCTCTCCTCTCTCCTCTCCTTCTCCCCTCCTCTCCTCTCCTCCCTCTCCTCTCCTCCTCTCTTCTCTCTCATGATCCTCTCTTCCTCCCCTCTCTTCCTCCTCCCCAGTTTGCCTGCCAAATTGATAAATGGTGGGATAGCAGGGCTGATCGGCGTGAGCTGTGTGTTTCCCATTGACCTGGCCAAGACCCGCCTGCAGAACCAGCAAAATGGGTCACGACTCTACACCAGCATGTATGTATCACAGTATAGTTTCCCGACATGGGTGCGAACCAATGCCCATCTGCACACAGCAACACTGTCCACCCAAGACTGTATTGTAATGGCTCTACCAAACTCGGGACTTAATGCTTCTACAACCCACATTTCACCAGTTAAATCTCTATCTATTTGGAATTTTGTAGAATAAGCTGTTATTTCCTTCTGTACCATACCATGTTAATCTTGTAATAATAGTGCCATGTTAATATCATGTTAATATCAATAACAGATCTACATCACACAACCAACCAGCCAATAGCAGATCTACAGGACACAACCAACCAGCCAATAGCAGATCTACATCACACAACCAACCAGCCAATAGCAGATCTACAGGACACAACCAACCAGCCAATAGCAGATCTACATCACACAACCAACCAGCCAATAGCAGATCTACATCACACAACCAACCAGCAAATAGCAGATCTACAACACACAACCAACCAGCCAATAGCAGATCTACAACACACAACCAACCAGCCAATAGCAGATCTACAACACACAACCAACCAGCCAATAGCAGATCTACATCACACAACCAACCAGCCAATAGCAGATCTACAACACACAACCAACCAGCCAATAACAGATCTGCAGGTATTGTGTTCTAGGTCCGTTATTGACTGGTTGGTATTGTGTTCTAGGTCCGTTATTGACTGGTTGGTATTGTGTTCTAGGTCCGTTATTGACTGGTTGGTATTGTGTTCTAGGTCCGTTATTGACTGGTTTGTTGGTTGTGTGTGTGTTTTAGGTTTGTTATTGATTGGTTGGTTGTGTGTTTGTGTGTGTTTTAAGTGCGTTATTCCCTGGTTGGTTCTGTGTTTTAAGTGCGTTATTCCCTGGTTGGTTCTGTGTTTTAAGTGCGTTATTCCCTGGTTGATTCTGTGTTCTAGGTCCGTTATTGACTGGTTGGTTCTATGTTCTAGGTCCATTATTGACTGGTTGCTTCTGTGTTCTAGGTCCGTTATTGACTGGTTGGTTCTGTGTTCTAGGTCCGTTATTGACTGGTTGGTTCTGTGTTCTAGGTCCGTTATTGACTGGTTGGTTCTGTGTTCTAGGTCCGTTATTGACTGGTTGGTTCTGTGTTCTAGGTCCGTTATTGACTGGTTGGTTCTGTGTTCTAGGTCCGTTATTGACTGGTTGGTTCTGTGTTCTAGGTCCGTTATTGACTGGTTGGTTCTGTGTTCTAGGTCCGTTATTGACTGGTTGGTTCTATGTTCTAGGTCCGTTATTGCCTGGTTGGTTCTATGTTCTAGGTCCATTATTGACTGGTTGGTTCTGTGTTCTAGGTCCGTTATTGACTGGTTGGTTCTGTGTTCTAGGTCCGTTATTGACTGGTTGGTTCTATGTTCTAGGTCCGTTATTGCCTGGTTGGTTCTATGTTCTAGGTCCGTTATTGACTGGTTGGTTCTATGTTCTAGGTCCGTTATTGACTGGTTTGTTGGTTGTGTGTGTGTTTTAGGTTTGTTATTGATTGGTTGGTTGTGTGTTTGTGTGTGTTTTAAGTGCGTTATTTCCGGGTTGGTTCTGTGTTTTAAGTGCGTTATTCCCTGGTTGGTTCTGTGTTTTAAGTGCGTTATTCCCTGGTTGATTCTGTGTTCTAGGTCCGTTATTGACTGGTTGGTTCTGTGTTCTAGGTCCGTTATTGACTGGTTGGTTCTGTGTTCTAGGTCCGTTATTGACTGGTTGGTTCTGTGTTCTAGGTCCGTTATTGACTGGTTGGTTCTGTGTTCTAGGTCCATTATTGACTGGTTGGTTCTGTGTTCTAGGTCCGTTATTGACTGGTTGGTTCTGTGTTCTAGGTCCGTTATTGACTGGTTGGTTCTATGTTCTAGGTCCGTTATTGCCTGGTTGGTTCTATGTTCTAGGTCCGTTATTGACTGGTTGGTTCTATGTTCTAGGTCCGTTATTGACTGGTTTGTTGGTTGTGTGTGTGTTTTAGGTTTGTTATTGATTGGTTGGTTGTGTGTTTGTGTGTGTTTTAAGTGCGTTATTCCCTGGTTGGTTCTGTGTTTTAAGTGCGTTATTCCCTGGTTGGTTCTGTGTTTTAAGTGCGTTATTCCCTGGTTGATTCTGTGTTCTAGGTCCGTTATTGACTGGTTGGTTCTATGTTCTAGGTCCATTATTGACTGGTTGCTTCTGTGTTCTAGGTCCGTTATTGACTGGTTGGTTCTGTGTTCTAGGTCCGTTATTGACTGGTTGGTTCTGTGTTCTAGGTCCGTTATTGACTGGTTGGTTCTGTGTTCTAGGTCCGTTATTGACTGGTTGGTTCTGTGTTCTAGGTCCGTTATTGACTGGTTGGTTCTGTGTTCTAGGTCCGTTATTGACTGGTTGGTTCTGTGTTCTAGGTCCGTTATTGACTGGTTGGTTCTGTGTTCTAGGTCCGTTATTGACTGGTTGGTTCTATGTTCTAGGTCCGTTATTGCCTGGTTGGTTCTATGTTCTAGGTCCGTTATTGACTGGTTGGTTCTATGTTCTAGGTCCGTTATTGACTGGTTGGTTCTGTGTTCTAGGTCCATTATTGACTGGTTGGTTCTGTGTTCTAGGTCCGTTATTGACTGGTTGGTTCTGTGTTCTAGGTCCATTATTGACTGGTTGGTTCTGTGTTCTAGGTCCGTTATTGACTGGTTGGTTCTGTGTTCTAGGTCCATTATTGACTGGTTGGTTCTGTGTTCTAGGTCCGTTATTGACTGGTTGGTTCTGTGTTCTAGGTCCGTTATTGACTGGTTGGTTCTGTGTTCTAGGTCCGTTATTGACTGGTTGGTTCTGTGTTCTAGGTCCGTTATTGACTGGTTGGTTCTGTGTTCTAGGTCCGTTATTGACTGGTTGGTTCTGTGTTCTAGGTCCGTTATTGACTGGTTGGTTCTATGTTCTAGGTCCGTTATTGACTGGTTGGTTGTGTGTTCTAGGTCCGACTGTCTTATCAAGACCATCCGCTCAGAGGGATACTTCGGGATGTATAGAGGTAGGTTTGGGTGAGGACGCAGAGGTGACAGGTCACACTGAAGCCAAGCAGCACAGTGAGGTCATAGTGCCATTTGCTGAACCCTGAGACAGCCTACAACACACAACACACACACACACACACACACACACACACACACACACACACACACACACACACACACACACACACACACACACACACACACACACACACACACACACACACACACACACACACACACACACGCACCAGTATACAGAATAGTAGTAGTAGCCTGAGTGCCTGGGAATTGGTAAATCCTCATAATTCTCTTTCGCATCTCTACCTCTCTTTCTCTCTCTCTCTCACTTCCTCTCTCTCAAACCCCTCTCTCTCTCTCTCTCTCTCTCTCTCTCTCCCTCTCTCTCTCCCTCTCTTTCTCTCTCCCTCTCTTTCTCTCTCTCTCTCACCTTCTCTCTCTGTCACTTCCTCTATCTCAAACCCCTCTCTCTCTCTCTCTCTCTCTCTCTCTCTCTCTCTCTCTCTCTCTCTCTCTCTCCCCCTCTCTCTCTCTCTCTCTCTCTCTCTCTCTCTCTCTCTCTCTCTCTCTCTCTCTCTCCTCTCTCTCTCTCTCTCTCTCTCTCTCTCTCTCTCTCTCCTTCCTCTCCCTCTCTCTCTCCCTCTCTCTCTCTCACTTCCGCGCTCTCACACCCCCCTCTCTCCCTCTCTCTTTCTCTCTGTCTCTCACTTCCTCTCATTGTTACAGGGTCTGCGGTGAACTTAACCCTGGTTACTCCAGAGAAAGCCATCAAGCTAGCAGCAAATGACTTCTTCAGACAATACCTCTCCAAGGATGGGTAAGATGTGATGACTAAGACTAACACACACACACACACACACACACACACACACACACACACACACACACACACACACACACACACACACACACACACACACACACACACAAGCCCCTAAATAAGATCTGGTGCAACCAATTACCTTCAGAAGACACCAAATTAGTTAAATAAAGTCCACCTGTGTGCAATCTAAGTGTCACATGATCTGTCACATGATCTCAGTATATATACACACCTGTTCTGAAAGGCCCCAGTCTGCAACACCACCAAGCGGCACCATGAAGACCAAGGAGCTCCTCAAACAGGTCAGGGACAAAGTTGTGAAGATCAGAGTCGGGTTCTAAAAAAATATATCCAAAACATCCCACGGAGCACCATTAAATCCATTATAAAAAAAATGGAAAGAATATGGCACCACAACAAACCTGCCAAGAGAGAGCCGCCCACCAGAACTCACAGACCAGGCTAGAAGGGCATTAATCAGAGAGGCAACAAAGAGACCAAAGATAACCGTGAAGGAGCTGCAAAGCTCCACAGCGGAGATTGGAGTATCTGTCCACAGGACCACTTCAAGCCGTACCCTCCATAGAGCTGGGCTTTATGGAAGTGTGGCCAGAAAAAAAAGCCATTGCTCAAAGAAAAAAAAATAAGCAAAAGCATGTTTGGTGTTCGCTGTGGTATGACTTAAAGATGGCTGTACACCAGCGGAACCCATCCAACTTGAAGGAGCTGGAGCAGTTTTGCCTTGAAGAATGGGCACAAATCCCAGTGGCTGGATGTGCCAAGCTTATAGAGACATACCCCAAGAGTGAGACAATGAGACTTGCAGCTCAACAAAGTATTGACCTTGGGGGAGAGGGGGTGAATAGTTATGACCTTGGGGGTGAATAGTTATGACCTTGGGGGGGAGTGAATAGTTGTGCACCGCTCAAGGTTTCATTTTTTTTCTTGTCTTATTTCTTGTTTGTTTCACAATAAAAACATATTTTGCATCTTCAAAGTGGTAGGCATGTTGTGTAAATCAAATGATACACCCCCCCCCCATCAACATCTATTTTATCTCCAGGTTGTAAAGCAACCGAATATGAAAACTGCCAAAGAGGGGTCCTGGGACCTTCGCAAGCCACTGAACATGTACAAATGACCTCGACTAACCTGTACCCCCGCACACTGACTCAGTACTTTAGTTTATTTAGGAACTATTTTCTTAACTCTATTTCCTTAAAACTGCATTGTTGATTAAATAGGGCTTGTAGTAAGTAAGCATTTCACAGCATGGTCTACACCTGTTATATTCAGCGCATGTGTCACGGTCGTCCTCCTCTTCATCTGAAGAGGCGAGGCGAGAAGGATCGGAGGACCGATATACAGCGTGATATGTGTTCATGTTGAATGTTTAATTAAAGAAAGAACTGACCACTGAAACACGATACAACAACAGTAAACAAAATAACAACCGTGAAGCTAATGTGAGCTGAAACAAGCCATCAACATAGACAATCACCCACAAACAAACAGTGCAACCCAGGCTACCTAAGTATGATTCTCAATCAGAGACAACTAATGACACCTGCCTCTGATTGAGAACCATACTAGGCCGAAACATAGAAATACCCAAATCATAGAAAAAACAAACATAGACTGCCCACCCCAACTCACGCCCTGACCCATACTAACTAAATACAAAACACAGGAAATAAAGGTCAGAACGTGACATGTTACAAATAGATATTGATTTTGATTTGATTTGACTTGTCATCTGCAGTTCTAACACAAAATATCTGCTATTCGTCTGATATTAATCTGCATTCTTAATATTTCTACTTTCCCGGTGGACAAAATCACATTTCCTGACTTTTCTATGCTTTGTACTATCTCTGGAAAACTACTGTAAACTATAGCAGGAACACTACTGTAAACTATAGCAGGAAAACTACTGTAAACTATAGCAGGAAAACTACTGTAAACTATAGCAGGAAAACTACTGTAAACTATAGCAGGAAAACTACTGTAAACTATAGCAGGAAAACTACTGTAAACTATCTCTGGAAAACTACTATCTCTGTAAAACTATAGCTGAAAACTACTGAAAACTACTGTAAACTATCTCTGGAAAACTACTGTAAACTATCTCTGGAAAACTACTGTAAACTATCTCTGGAAAACTACTGTAAACTATCTCTGGAAAACTACTATAAACTATAGCAGGAAAACTACTGTAAACTATAGCAGGAAAACTACTGTAAACTATAGCAGGAAAACTACTGTAAACTATAGAAGGAAAACTACTATGAACTATAGCAGGAAAACTACTGTAAACTATAGCAGGAAAACTACTGTAAACTATAGCAGGAAAACTACTGTAAACTATAGCAGGAAAACTACTGTAAACTATAGCAGGAAAACTACTGTAAACTATCTCTGGAAAACTACTGTAAACTATCTCTGGAAAACTACTGTAAACTATCTCTGGAAAACTACTGTAAACTATCTCTGGAAAACTACTGTAAACTATAGCAGGAAAACTACTGTAAACTATAGCAGGAAAACTACTGTAAACTATAGCAGGAAAACTACTGTAAACTATAGCAGGAAAACTACTGTAAACTATAGCAGGAAAACTACTGTAAACTATAGCAGGAAAACTACTGTAAACTATAGCAGGAAAACTACTGTAAACTATCTCTGGAAAACTACTGTAAACTATAGCAGGAAAACTACTGTAAACTATAGCAGGAAAACTACTGTAAACTATAGCAGGAAAACTACTGTAAACTATCTCTGGAAAATTAAACAATTGTCCAAATAAGGGAAAGTAGAGCTGAACAGCTGGTGTTACTGAGATCACTGTCCCCTGCTGCTCTGTCCAGTGGTGTTACTGAGACCACTGTCCCCTGCTGCTCTGTCCAGTGGTGTTACTGAGACCACTGTCCCCTGCTGCTCTGTCTAGTGGTGTTACTGAGACCACTGTCCCCTGCTGCTCTGTCCAGTGGTGTTACTGAGACCACTGTCCCCTGCTGCTCTGTCTAGTGGTGTTACTGAGACCACTGTCCCCTGCTGCTCTGTCTAGTGGTGTTACTGAGACCACTGTCCCCTGCTGCTCTGTCCAGTGGTGTTACTGAGACCACTGTCCCCTGCTGCTCTGTCCAGTGGTGTTACTGAGACCACTGTCCCCTGCTGCTCTGTCCAGTGGTGTTACTGAGACCACTGTCCCCTGCTGCTCTGTCCAGTGGTGTTACTGAGACCACTGTCCCCTGCTGCTCTGTCCAGTGGTGTTACTGAGACCACTGTCCCCTGCTGCTCTGTCCAGTGGTGTTACTGAGACCACTGTCCCCTGCTGCTCTGTCCAGTGGTGTTACTGAGACCACTGTCCCCTGCTGCTCTGTCCAGTGGTGTTACTGAGACCACTGTCCCCTGCTGCTCTGTCCAGTGGTGTTACTGAGACCACTGTCCCCTGCTGCTCTGTCCAGTGGTGTTACTGAGATCCACTGTCCCCTGCTGCTCTGTCCAGTGGTGTTACTGAGACCACTGTCCCCTCTGTCTGCTCTGTCCAGTGGTGGGTGTTAGACCACTGTCCCCTGCTGCTCTGTCCAGTGGTGTTACTGAGACCACTGTCCCCTGCTGCTCTGTCCAGTGGTGGGTGTTACTGAGACCACTGTCCCCTGCTGCTCTGTCCAGTGGTGGGTGTTACTGAGACCACTGTCCCCTGCTGCTCTGTCCAGTGGTGTTACTGAGACCACTGTCCCCTGCTGCTCTGTCCAGTGGTGTTACTGAGACCACTGTCCCCTGCTGCTCTGTCCAGTGGTGTTACTGAGACCACTGTCCCCTGCTGCTCTGTCCAGTGGTGTTACTGAGACCACTGTCCCCTGCTGCTCTGTCTAGTGGTGTTACTGAGACCACTGTCCCCTGCTGCTCTGTCCAGTGGTGTTACTGAGACCACTGTCCCCTGCTGCTCTGTCCAGCTGGTGTTACTGAGACCACTGTCCCCTGCTGCTCTGTCCAGGCCCTGCTGCTCTGTCCAGTGTTACTGAGACCACTGTCCCCGGCTGCTCTGTCCAGTGGTGTTACTGAGACCACTGTCCCCTGCTGCTCTGTCCAGTGGTGTTACTGAGACCACTGTCCCC
>NC_068437.1:59800845-59836245 GCF_023373465.1 Oncorhynchus keta
CTTTCTCTCTCTCTCTGTCTCTCTCTCTCTGTCTCTCGCTCCCCCCTCTTTCTCTGTCGATCCATCTCTCTCTCTCTCTCCAGTCAGAAGCTCACCCTGGTCAAAGAGATGCTGGCGGGGTGTGGGGCAGGTACATGTCAGGTAAGTGGCGGGTGAGGTGCGGGGAATGTACAGTTGAAGTCGTAAGTTTACATACACCTTAGCCAAACATATTTAAACTCAGTTTTTCACAATTCCTGACATTTAATCCTAGTAAAATTTGCCTGTCTTCAGTTAGGATCACCACTTTATTTTAAGAATGTGAAATGTCAGAATAATAGTAGAGAGAATGATTTATTTCAGTTTTTATTTCTTTCATCACATTCCCAGTGGGTCAGAAGTTTACATACAATCAATTAGTATTTGGTAGCATTGCCTTTAAATTGTTAAAACTTCGGTCAAAAGTTTTGGGTAGACTTCCACAAGCTTCCAACAATAAATTGGGTGAAATTTGACCCATTCCTCCTGACAGAGCTGGTGTAACTGAGTCAGGTTTGTAGGCCTCCTTGCTCTCACACGCTTTTTCAATTCTGCCACAAATGTTCTATAGGATTGAGGTCAAGGCTTTGTGATGGCCACTCCAATACCTTGACTTTGTTGTCCTTAAGCCATTTTGCCACAACTTTGGAAGTCTGTTTGGGGTCATTGTCCATTTGTAAGACCCATTTGTGACCAAGCTTTAACTTCCTGACTGATGTCTTGAGATGTTGCTTCAATATATCCACATAATTTTCCATCCTCATGTTGCCATCTATTTTGTGAAGTGCACCAGTCCCTCCTGCAGCAAAGCACCCCCACAACATGATGCTGCCTCCCCCGTCCTTCACGGTTGGGATGGTGTTCTTCGGCTTGCAAGCCTCCCCATTTTTTACTTCAAACATAACGATGGTCAATATGGCTCCCAAGGATGAACCAGACTTGTGGATGTCTACAATGTTTTCCTGAGGTCTTGGCTGATTTCTTTTGATTTTCCCATGATGTCAAGCAAAGAGGCACTGAGTTTGAAGGTAGGCCTTGAAATACATCCACAGGTACACCTCCAATTGACTCAAATGATGTCAATTAGCCTATCAGAAGCTTCTAAAGCCATGACAACATTTTCTGGAATATTCCAAGCATTTTAAAGGCACAGTCAACTTAGTGTATGTAAACTTCTGACTTCAACTGTACATGCCAGGGGAGTGAAGATAGGTTCTCTCTTAATGATACATCCTGTTCCCCATTTGGAGATACAGCCTACAGCCTACAGCACACACACACACACACACACACACACACACACACACACACACACACACACACACACACACACACACACACACACACACACACACACACACACACACACACACACACACACACACACACACACACACACACACACACACACTTCCTCAGCCATCAGCAGAAGTGCCATCTTCCCCCCACAGTCTGTCTCAATCTGAGTTGCAACGGACACCCTATTCCCTGCACAGTGCACTACGTAGTGCAAAGGCAGTGCACTATCTAGGGAATAGGGTGATATTTTGGACCAGCCTCAGTGTGTACCCAGACACCACTAGGCATCAGCTGTTGACCTCTCTGTTGACCTCTCTATTTCTCTAAAGAACTAAGCAAATGGACTGAGGTGAAAATTAACACAGCATTCTTAGACATTGTCGGATCTAGAAGCACAAGCATTTCGCTACACTCGCATTAACATCTGCTAACCATGTGTATGTGACAAATACAATTTGATTTGATTTGATTTAGACATTGTCTAATGGTCGCAAAAGGTTTTGATTCATGATAATGTAACAGGTCTCCACAGCATAACCACTATGTCTAGTCTCCACAGCATAACCACTATGTCTAGTCTACAGTGGGTCTACATAACCACTATGTCTAGTCTACAGTAGGTCTCCATAACCACTATGTCTAGTTTACAGTAGGTCTACATAACCACTATGTCTAGTCTACAGTAGGTCTACATAACCACTATGTCTAGTCTACAGTAGGTACTACATAACCACTATGTCTAGTCTACAGTGGGTCTACATAACCACTATGTCTAGTCTACAGTGTGTCTACATAACCACTATGTCTAGTCTCCACAGCATAACCACTATGTCTAGTCTACAGTAGGTCTACATAACCACTATGTCTAGTCTACAGTGGGTCTACATAACCACTATGTCTAGTCTACAGTGGGTCTACATAACCACTATGTCTAGTCTATAGTAGGTCTACGTAACCACTATGTCTAGTCTACAGTAGGTCTACATAACCACTATGTCTAGTCTACAGTAGGTCTACATAACCACTATGTCTAGTCTCCACAGCATAACCACTATGTCTAGTCTCCACAGCATAACCACTATGTCCAGTCTCCACAGCATAACCACTATGTCTAGTCTACAGTGGGTCTACATAACCACTATGTCTAGTCTACAGTAGGTCTCCATAACCACTATGTCTAGTCTACAGTAGGTCTACATAACCACTATGTCTAGTCTACAGTGGGTCTACATAACCACTATGTCTAGTCTACAGTGTGTCTACATAACCACTATGTCTAGTCTCCACAGCATAACCACTATGTCTAGTCTACAGTGGGTACTACATAACCACTATGTCTAGTCTACAGTAGGTCTACACAGCATAACCACTATGTCTAGTCTACAGTAGGTACTACATAACCACTATGTCTAGTCTCCACAGCATAACCACTATGTCTATTCTACAGTGGGTCTACACAGCATAACCACTATGTCTAGTCTACAGTAGGTCTACATAACCACTATATCTAGTCTACAGTGGGTCTACATAACCACTATGTCTAGTCTACAGTAGGTCTACACAGCATAACCACTATGTCTAGTCTACAGTAGGTCTACATAACCACTATATCTAGTCTACAGTGGGTCTACATAACCACTATGTCTAGTCTACAGTAGGTCTACATAACCACTATGTCTAGTCTACAGTAGGTCTACATAACCACTATGTCCACTATGTCTAGTCCACTATGTCTAGTCTACAGTAGGTCTACATAACCACTATGTCTAGTCTACAGTCTACGTGCTTTTACACCTGCATTGTTTGCTGTTTGGGGTTTTAGGCTGGGTTTCTGTACAGCACTTTGAGATATCAGCTGATGTACGAAGGGCTATATAAATACATTTGATTTGATTTGATTTACAGTGGGTCTACATAACCACTATGTCTAGTCTACAGTAGGTCTACACAGCATAACCACTATGTCTAGTCTACAGTAGGTCTACACAGCATAACCACTATGTCTAGTCTACAGTGGGTCTACATAACCACTATGTCTAGTCTACAGTGGGTCTACATAACCACTATGTCTAGTCTACAGTAGGTCTACATAACCACTATGTCTAGTCTACAGTAGGTCTACATAACCACTATGTCTAGTCTACAGTGGGTCTACATAACCACTATGTCTAGTCTACAGTAGGTCTACATAACCACTATGTCTAGTCTACAGTGGGTCTACATAACCACTATGTCTAGTCTTTAGTAGGTCTACATAACCACTATGTCTAGTCTACAGTAGGTCTACATAACCACTATGTCTAGTCTCCACAGCATAACCACTATGTCTAGTCTACAGTAGGTCTACATAACCACTATGTCTAGTCTACAGTGGGTCTACATAACCACTATGTCTAGTCTACAGTAGGTCTACATAACCACTATGTCTAGTCTACAGTAGGTCTACACAGCATAACCACTATGTCTAGTCTACAGTAGGTCTAGTCTACAGTAGGTCTATAACCACTATGTCTAGTCTACAGTGGGTCTACATAACCACTATGTCTAGTCTACAGTAGGTCTCCATAACCACGATGTCTAGTCTCCAGTAGGTACTACATAACCACTATGTCTAGTCTACAGTAGGTCTACATAACCACTATGTCTAGTCTACAGTAGGTCTACACAGCATAACCACTATGTCTAGTCTACAGTAGGTCTACACAGCATAACCACTATGTCGAGTCTACAGTGGGTCTACATAACCACTATGTCTAGTCTACAGTAGGTCTACACAGCATAACCACTATGTCTAGTCTACAGTAGGTCTACACAGCATAACCACTATGTCTAGTCTACAGTGGGTCTACATAACCACTATGTCTAGTCTACAGTGGGTCTACATAACCACTCTGTCTAGTCTACAGTGGGTCTACATAACCACTCTGTCTAGTCTACAGTGGGTCTACATAACCACTCTGTCTAGTCTACAGTGGGTCTACATAACCACTCTGTCTAGTCTACAGTAGGTCTACACAGCATAACCACTATGTCTAGTCTACAGTGGGTCTACATAACCACTATGTCTAGTCTACAGTAGGTCTACACAGCATAACCACTATGTCTAGTCTACAGTAGGTCTACACAGCATAACCACTATGTCTAGTCTACAGTGGGTCTACATAACCACTATGTCTAGTCTACAGTGGGTCTACATAACCACTCTGTCTAGTCTACAGTGGGTCTACATAACCACTCTGTCTAGTCTACAGTGGGTCTACATAACCACTCTGTCTAGTCTACAGTGGGTCTACATAACCACTCTGTCTAGTCTACAGTGGGTCTACATAACCACTATGTCTAGTCTACAGTGGGTCTACATAACCACTATGTCTAGTCTACAGTGGGTACTACATAACCACTATGTCTAGTCTACAGTAGGTCTACAAAGCATAACCACTATGTCTAGTCTACAGTGGGTCTACATAACCACTATGTCTAGTCTACAGTAGGTCTACACAGCATAACCACTATGTCTAGTCTACAGTAGGTCTAGTCTACAGTGGGTCTACATAACCACTCTGTCTAGTCTACAGTGGGTCTACATAACCACTCTGTCTAGTCTACAGTGGGTCTACATAACCACTATGTCTAGTCTACAGTGGGTACTACATAACCACTATGTCTAGTCTACAGTAGGTACTACATAACCACTATGTCTAGTCTACAGTGGGTCTACACAACTCAGCAGGTGATCTAGTGTTCACAAGTCCTGCTGGCCGGACGCAGACAGAGACAGTGGGACAACAAATTATTCATTAGCTCAGCCGTTCTGGACTGGTGGTAACAGTGAGATAAGGACTTGCAGGTCATTGGACCCTGAACTGTGTGTGTGTGTGTGTGTGTGTGTGTGTGTGTGTGTGTGTGTGTGTGTGTGTGTGTGTGTGTGTGTGTGTGTGTGTGTGTGTGTGTGTGTGTGTGTGTGTGTGTGTGTGTGTGTGTGTGTGTAGTGTGTGTGTGTAGTGTGTGTGTGTGTGTGTGTGTGTGTGTGTGTGTGTGTGTGTGTGTGTGTGTGTGTGTGTGTGTAGTGTGTGTGTGTGTGTGTGTGTGTGTAGTGTAGTGTGTGTGTGTGTGTGTGTGTGTGTGTGTGTGTGTGTGTGTGTGTGTGTGTGTGTGTGTGTGTGTGTGTGTGTGTGTGTGTGTGTGTGTGTGTGTGTGTGTGTGTGTGTGTGTGTGTGTGTGTGTGTGTGTGTGTGTGTGTGTGTGTGTGTGTGTGTGTGTGTGTGTGTGTGTGTGTGTGTGTGTGTGTGTGTGTGTGTGTGTGTGTGTGTGTGTGTGTGTGTGTGTGTGTGTGTGTGTGTGTGTGTGTGTGTAGTGTAGTGTAGTGTAGTGTAGTGTGTGTGTGTGTGTGTGTGTGTGTGTGTGTGTGTGTGTGTGTGTGTGTGTGTGTGTGTGTGTGTGTGTGTGTGTGTAGTGTGTGTGTGTGTGTGTGTGTGTGTGTGTGTGTGTGTGTGTGTGTGTGTGTGTGTGTGTGTGTGTGTGTGTGTGTGTGTGTGTAGTGTAGTGTAGTGTAGTGTGTGTGTGTGTGTGTGTGTGTGTGTGTGTGTGTGTGTGTGTGTGTGCGTGCGTGCGTGCGTGCGTGTGTGTGTGTGTGTTAGTGATGCACGGGTTGACTCATAACCTGCTGTCCCTGCGGTTATTTCCACGTGCAGGCGAGTTTAGAGTCATGAAATATTGTGTGTATGAAGAGCGGGTGTGTTTAATAAAGAGAAAACAATGCATATAATGATATATCATATTTTCTTGTTCAGTTAATATCTATATGTTACATTGAGGTTTTTCCTTTAGTGCAGAAGCTTAAGCGTTAGAGTCTAACTGTACTCGAGACACACATGTTTACACGCTAATCACCAAACGCTTTCGGGAACTAGGGCAGAAAAAGTTAATGTCGCTCCACTGAGGCATAAAAAAAAAGGGGGGGGGCGGAGTTGAATTCAGGAAGAGAAAAGCTGCCCAATGGGAGACTTGAAAAGGGAAAAGGGAGGAGCAGAATAATGTTCAGTAACCTATCTAAACTCTGGACCCTGGCTGTAGGTTTATAACCTCGCATATAATATAATATAACATAGTCTAATATAATATTAACTGTAGGTTTATAACCTCTCATATAATATAATATAACATAGTCTAATATACTATTAACTGTAGGTTTATAACCTTGCATATAATATAACATAGTCTAATATAATATTAACTGTAGGTTTATAACCTCTCATATAATATAATATGAACTGTAGCTTATAACCTCTCATATAATATACTATTAACTGTAGGTTTATAACCTCTCATATAATATTAACTGTAGTTTATAACCTCTCATATAATATGAACTGTAGGTTTATAACCTCTCATAATATAATAGGAACTGTAGATTTATAACCTCTCATATAATATAATATAACATAGTCTAATATAATATTAACTGTAGGTTTATAACCTCTCATATAATATAATATTAACTGTAGCTTATAACCTCTCATATAATATAATATAACATAGTCTAATATAATATTAACTGTAGGTTTATAACCTCTCATATATTATAATATGAACTGTAGTTTATAACCTCTCATATAATATAATAGGAACTGTAGGTTTATAACCTCTCATATAATATAATATAACATAGTCTAATATACTATTAACTGTTGTTTATAACCTCTCATATAATATAATATAACATAGTCTAATATAATATTAACTGTAGGTTTATAACCTCTCATATAATATACTATTAACTGTAGTTTATAACCTCTCATATAATATTAACTGTAGGTTTATAACCTCTCATATACTATACTATTAACTGTAGTTTATAACCTCTCATATAATATAATATAACATAGTCTAATATAATATTAACTGTAGGTTTATAACCTCTCATATAATATAATATAACATAGTCTAATATAATATTAACTGTAGGTTTATAACATCTCATATACTATACTATTAACTGTAGTTTATAACCTCTCATATAATATAATATTAACTGTAGTTTATAACCTCTCATATAATATAATATTAACTGTAGTTTATAACCTCTCATATACTATACTATTAACTGTAGGCCTATAATCTCCCACATAGCCTCATATAATATGAACCCCTTCAAAATGAAGCATTTCTGGCAGTAAAATGATATACCAAATGTACATTTTGACTCGGGAACACAAGTGTAGAACTATGATGTATGTCTTTCAGCATCGTGATAGAAGGAATGTGTAGTTAGGGACCGTCTGTAAAGATGCTGCGGTATCTTTATCAGCATCATAACAGCTGATAGTATATAATATGCATCCAAGTCGAACTGAAATCTTATGAGACACATGTTGGGTTGTTTTCACTGCTTTTAATTTCCATAAAAACCAGTCAAACTGATGCCATTTGTACATTTTGCACAGAAATTCTTTCCTGTTTTTCTTCTTTTTTTTCTTCTTCTTTGAGTTATTGCGTTAAATGTGTGCTGTGCGAGGGAAGCAGAGATGACCGAGAACTCTGTAGATGACACTTAGATGGATTCATCCATTTATGACACTATTCTGCGGTTATTTAGTCTTCTGGGACAGAATTACAGACATGTTGATTATTAACAAATAGCCTACCAAAATATCTGAAATTTATAAGCAGAAACATATTTAAATTAGGCGTTAAAAAAAGAATTCCTGCACCCACCTGTCAAAGGTATTTGTTTTGGCGTCTGACTGCAAAGCACATTTTCTACAGGCCTATATTGTCACGTTCTGACCTTAGTTCTGTTGTTATGTCTTTGTTTTAAGTATGGTCAGGGCGTGAGTTGGGGTGGGTAGTCTATGTTAGTTTTTCTATGATTTGCTATTTCTGTGTTTGGCCTGGTATATGCTTCTCAATCAGAGGCAGCTGTCAATCGTTGTCCCTGATTGAGAACCATATTTAGGGAGCCTGTTTTTCGATTTGTGTTTCATGGGTGATTGTTTTCTGTCTTTGTGTTTGTCACCAGACAGGACTCTTTCGTTTCGTATCATTCTCTTTGTTATTTTTGTCTTAGTGTTCTGAGTTGAATAAATATCGTCATGAACACGTACCACGCTGCGCTTTGGTCCGACCCTTGCTACTCCTCGTCAGAAGAAGAGGACGATCGTGACATATGACAGGTTAGGGTTGGGTGCGGGATTATCACAACGGCTAAAGTCGGTTGCAGATGAGTTATTATCAATTGTGTGCGAGTGCGGATGAACAAACAGTTGTCCCACGCATCACTACTGTGTGTGTGATTGTGTGTGTGTGTGTGTGTGTGTGTGTGTGACTGTGTATCTGTGTCATAGTGTAATAGCCTACCTGTAGTCCATTAGGCCGAAGCCAGCTAGCTCAATAATTCCCAGGGAACACTAGATTAAATTAGATTAGATTAGATTAGATTAGGAGTAGTATTAACCCAACTGGCCATCTCACCTTTAATCCTGTTAACCAGTTACTACAGCCTGGATTACACAGGAGAAACAAGTGTGTATTAGTTAATGGTATCTGTTGTGTTGTCTAGCTCTTTGTAACACAAATAGGAGCTAGTGAGTTGTTAGCTATTAACACATTGATGTCCGGTAGGTCGTAGCCTAGCCTAGCTCCTGGACCTATTGGTTACACTGTAGAGTTGCTAATGCTAGCTATTAGTTAATGGTATTGTATATGTTAGGCCGTAGCCTAGCCTAGCTCCTGGACCTATTGGTTACACTGTAGAGTTTCTTATGCTAGCTATTAGTTAATGGTATTGTATATGTTAGGCCGTAGCCTAGCCTAGCTCCTGGACCTATTGGTTACACTGTAGAGTTGCTTATGCTAGCTATTAGTTAATGGTATTGTATATGTTAAGCCATAGCCTAGCCTAGCTCCTGGACCTATTGGTTACACTGTAGAGTTTCTTATGCTAGCTATTAGTTAATGGTATTGTATATGTTAGGCCGTAGCCTAGCCTAGCTCCTGGACCTATTGGTTACACTGTAGAGTTTCTTATGCTAGCTATTAGTTAATGGTATTGTATATGTTAGGCCGTAGCCTAGCCTAGCTCCTTGACCTATTGGTTACACTGTAGAGTTGCTAATGCTAGCTATTAGTTAATGGTATTGTATATGTTAGGCCGTAGCCTAGCCTAGCTCCTGGACCTATTGGTTACACTGTAGAGTTGCTTATGCTAGCTATTAGTTAATGGTATTGTATATGTTAGGCCGTAGCCTAGCCTAGCTCCTGGACTTATTGGTTACACTGTAGAGTTGCTTATGCTAGCTATTAGTTAATTGTATATATTGTTATATTGTATATGTTGTTATATTGTTATAGTGTTCTATAGTGTTATAGTGTTATAGTCTTCTATAGTGTTATAGTGTTCTATATTGTTATAGTGTTATAGTCTTCTATAGTGTTATAGTGTTCCTTATTGTTGTAGTGTTCTATAGTGTTCTATATTGTTGTAGTGTTCTATATTGTTATAGTGTTCTATATTGTTATAGTGTTATAGTGTTCTATAGTGTTATAGTGTTCTATAGTGTTATAGTGTTCTATAGTGTTATAGTGTTCTATAGTGTTATAGTGTTCTATATCGTTATAATGTTCTATATTGTTGTAGTGTTCTATATTGTTGTAGTGTTCTATATTGTTGTAGTGTTCTATAGTGTTGTAGTGTTCTATAGTGTTGTAGTGTTCTATAGTGTTGTAGTGTTCTATAGTGTTGTAGTGTTGTAGTGTTCTATAGTGTTCTATAGTGTTCTATATTGTTATAGTGTTATAGTGTTCTATAGTGGTATAGTGTTACAATGTTCTGTATTTTTACAGTGTTTTACATTGGTATAGTGTTCTATATTGTTATAATGTTCTATATTGTTATAGTGTTCTATAGTGTTATAATGTTCTGTTTTTTACAGTGTTTTATATTGTTATAGTGTTCTATATTGTTAGTGTTCCATATTGTTATAGTGTTCCATATTGTTATAGTGTTCCATATTGTTATAGTGTTCCATAGTGTTATAGTGTTCTATAGTGTTGTAGTGTTCTATAGTGTTATAGTGTTATAGTGTTCTATATTGTTATAGTGTTCTATATTGTTATAGTGTTCTATATTGTTATAGTGTTCTATATTGTTATAGTGTTCTATATTGTTCTATAGTGTTATAGTGTTCTATATTGTTATAGTGTTCTATAGTGTTATAGTGTTCTATAGTGTTGTAGTGTTCTATAGTGTTGTAGTGTTCTATAGTGTTGTAGTGTTCTATAGTGTTGTAGTGTTCTATAGTGTTGTAGTGTTCTATAGTGTTGTAGTGTTCTATAGTGTTGTAGTGTTCTATATTGTTGTAGTGTTCTATATTGTTGTAGTGTTCTATATTGTTGTAGTGTTCTATATTGTTGTAGTGTTCTATATTGTTGTAGTGTTCTATATTGTTGTAGTGTTCTATATTGTTGTAGTGTTCTATATTGTTGTAGTGTTCTATATTGTTGTAGTGTTCTATATTGTTGTAGTGTTGTAGTGTTGTAGTGTTGTAGTGTTCTATAGTGTTGTAGTGTTCTATAGTGTTGTAGTGTTCTATAGTGTTGTAGTGTTCTATAGTGTTGTAGTGTTCTATAGTGTTGTAGTGTTATAGTGTTATAGTGTTCTATATTGTTATAATGTTCTATATTGTTATAATGTTCTATATTGTTATAGTGTTCTATAGTGTTATAGTGTTCTATAGTGTTATAGTGTTCTATATTGTTATAGTGTTCCATATTGTTATAGTGTTCTATAGTGTTCTATATTGTTATAGTGTTCTATATTGTTATAGTTTTCTATAGTGTTCTATATTGTTATAATGTTCTATATTGTTATAGTGTTCTATATTGTTATAGTGTTATAGTGTTCTATAGTGTTATAGTGTTACAATGTTCTGTATTTTTACAGTGTTTTACATTGTTATAGTGTTCTATATTGTTATAATGTTCTATATTGTTATAGTGTTCTATAGTGTTCTATAGTGTTATAGTGTTCTATAGTGTTATAATGTTCTATATTGTTATAGTGTTCTATATTGTTATAGTGTTCTATATTGTTATAGTGTTCTATATTGTTATAGTGTTCTATATTGTTATAGTGTTCTATATTGTTATAGTGTTCCATATTGTTATAGTGTTCCATATTGTTATAGTGTTCTATATTGTTATAGTGTTCCATATTGTTCTATAGTGTTGTAGTGTTCTATAGTGTTGTAGTGTTCTATAGTGTTGTAGTGTTCTATAGTGTTGTAGTGTTCTATAGTGTTGTAGTGTTCTATAGTGTTGTAGTGTTCTATAGTGTTGTAGTGTTCTATAGTGTTGTAGTGTTCTATAGTGTTGTAGTGTTCTATAGTGTTGTAGTGTTCTATAGTGTTGTAGTGTTCTATAGTGTTGTAGTGTTCTATAGTGTTGTAGTGTTCTATAGTGTTGTAGTGTTCTATAGTGTTGTAGTGTTCTATAGTGTTATAGTGTTCTATATTGCTATAGTGTTCTATATTGCTATAGTGTTCTATATTGCTATAGTGTTCTATAGTGTTATAGTGTTCTATAGTGTTATAGTGTTCTATAGTGTTATAGTGTTCTATAGTGTTATAGTGTTCTATATTGTTATAGTGTTATAGTGTTCTATATTGTTATAGTGTTATAGTGTTCTATATTGTTATAGTGTTATAGTGTTCTGTATTTTTACAGTGTTATATTGTTATAGTGTTCTATATTGTTATAATGTTCTATATTGTTATAATGTTCTATATTGTTATAATGTTCTATATTGTTATCATGTTCTATATTGTTATAGTGTTCTATAGTGTTCTATAGTGTTCTATAGTGTTCTATAGTGTTATAGTGTTCTATATTGTTATAGTGTTCTATAGTGTTCTATAGTGTTCTATAGTGTTCTATAGTGTTCTATATTGTTATAGTGTTCTATAGTGTTCTATAGTGTTCTATAGTGTTCTATAGTGTTCTATAGTGTTCTATAGTGTTATATTGTTCTATATTGTTATAGTGTTCTATAGTGTTGTAGTGTTCTATAGTGTTGTAGTGTTCTATAGTGTTGTAGTGTTCTATAGTGTTGTAGTGTTCTATAGTGTTGTAGTGTTCTATAGTGTTGTAGTGTTCTATATTGTTATAGTGTTCTATATTGTTATGGTGTTCTATATTGTTGTAGTGTTCTATATTGTTATAGTGTTCTATATTGTTATAGTGTTCCATATTGTTACAGTGTTCCATATTGTTACAGTGTTCCATATTGTTACAGTGTTCCATATTGTTACAGTGTTCCATATTGTTACAGTGTTCCATATTGTTAAAGTGTTCCATATTGTTATAGTGTTCCATATTGTTACAGTGTTCCATATTGTTCTATATTGTTATAGTGTTCTATATTGTTATAGTGTTCTATATTGTTATAGTGTTCTATATTGTTATAGTGTTCTATATTGTTATAGTGTTCTATATTGTTATAGTGTTCTATATTGTTATATAGTGTTCTATATTGTTATATATTGTTATAGTGTTCTATATTGTTATAGTGTTCTATATTGTTGTAGTGTTCTATATTGTTGTAGTGTTCTATAGTGTTGTAGTGTTCTATATTGTTGCAGTGTTCTATAGTGTTTGTAGTGTTCTATATTGTTATAGTGTTGTAGTGTTCTATAGTGTTAAAGTGTTCCATATTGTTAAAGTGTTCCATATTGTTAAAGTGTTCCATATTGTTAAAGTGTTCCATATTGTTCTATATTGTTTATAGTGTTCTATATTGTTATAGTGTTCTATATTGTTATAGTGTTCTATATTGTTATAGTGTTCTATATTGTTTATAGTGTTCTATATTGTTATAGTGTTCTATATTGTTATATAGTGTTCTATATTGTTATATATTGTTATAGTGTTCTATATTGTTATAGTGTTCTATATTGTTGTAGTGTTCTATATTGTTGTAGTGTTCTATAGTGTTGTAGTGTTCTATATTGTTGCAGTGTTCTATAGTGTTGTAGTGTTCTACAGTGTTGTAGTCAACACTATAGAACACTACAACACTATAGAACACTACAAACACTATAAGAACACTACAAATACTATAGAACACTACAACACTATAGAACACTACAACACTATAGAACACTGCAACACTATAGTGTTATAGTGTTCTATAGTGTTATAGTGTTCTATAGTGTTATAGTGTTCTATATTGTTATAGTGTTCTATAGTGTTGTAGTGTTCTATAGTGTTATAGTGTTCTATAGTGTTATAGTGTTCTATAGTGTTATAGTGTTCTATATTGTTGTAGTGTTCTATAGTGTTCTATATTGTTGTAGTGTTATAGTGTTCTATATTGTTGTAGTGTTATAGTGTTCTATATTGTTATAGTGTTCTATATTGTTGTAGTGTTATAGTGTTCTATATTGTTCTATAGTGTTCTATAGTGTTATAGTGTTCTATAGTGTTATAGTGTTCTATAGTGTTATAGTGTTCTATAGTGTTATAGTGTTCTATAGTGTTCTATATTTTTACAGTGTTTTACATTGGTATAGTGTTCTATATTGTTATAGTGTTCTATATTGTTATAATGTTCTATAGTGTTCTATAGTGTTATAGTGTTCTATAGTGTTATAGTGTTATATTGTTCTATATTGTTATAGTGTTCTATAGTGTTATAGTGTTCTATAGTGTTGTAGTGTTCTATATTGTTACAGTGTTCTATATTGTTATAGTGTTCCATATTGTTATAGTGTTCCATATTGTTATAGTGTTCCATATTGTTATAGTGTTCCATATTGTTATAGTGTTCCATATTGTTATAGTGTTCCATATTGTTATAGTGTTCCATATTGTTATAGTGTTCCATATTGTTATAGTGTTCTATATTGTTATAGTGTTCTATAGTGTTCTATATTGTTATAGTGTTCTATATTGTTATAGTGTTCTATATTGTTATAGTGTTCTATATTGTTATAGTGTTCTATATTGTTCTATAGTGTTATAGTGTTCTATAGTGTTAGTGTTCTATATTGTTATAGTGTTCTATAGTGTTGTAGTGTTCTATAGTGTTGTAGTGTTCTATAGTGTTGTAGTGTTCTATAGTGTTGTAGTGTTCTATAGTGTTATAGTGTTCTATATTGTTATAGTGTTGTAGTGTTCTATAGTGTTGTAGTGTTCTATAGTGTTGTAGTGTTCTATATTGTTGTAGTGTTCTATATTGTTAAAGTGTTCCATATTGTTAAAGTGTTCCATATTGTTAAAGTGTTCCATATTGTTATAGTGTTCTATATTGTTAAAGTGTTATAGTGTTCTATATTGTTATAGTGTTCTATATTGTTATAGTGTTCTATATTGTTATAACACTGTTCTATATTGTTATAGTGTTCTATAGTGTTATAGTGTTCTATAGTGTTGTAGTGTTCTATAGTGTTGTAGTGTTCTATAGTGTTGTAGTGTTCTATAGTGTTGTAGTGTTCTATAGTGTTGTAGTGTTCTATAGTGTTGTAGTGTTCTATAGTGTTGTAGTGTTCTATAGTGTTGTAGTGTTCTATAGTGTTGTAGTGTTCTATAGTGTTGTAGTGTTCTATAGTGTTGTAGTGTTCTATAGTGTTGTAGTGTTCTATATTGTTATAGTGTTCTATATTGTTTATAGTGTTCTATATTGTTGTAGTGTTCTATATTGTTATAGTGTTCTATATTGTTATAGTGTTATAGTGTTCTATAGTGTTATAGTGTTCTATAGTGTTATAGTGTTCTATAGTGTTATAGTGTTCTATAGTGTTATAGTGTTCTATATTGTTGTAGTGTTATAGTGTTATGGTGTTCTATATTGTTATAGTGTTCTATATTGTTATAGTGTTCTATAGTGTTATGGTGTTCTATAGTGTTATGGTGTTCTATAGTGTTATAGTGTTCTATAGTGTTATAGTGTTCTATATTGCTATAGTGTTCTATAGTGTTATAGTGTTATAGTGTTCTATATTGTTGTAGTGTTCTATAGTGTTATAGTGTTCTATATTGTTATAGTGTTCTATATTGTTAAAGTGTTCCATATTGTTAAAGTGTTCCATATTGTTAAAGTGTTCCATATTGTTAAAGTGTTCCATATTGTTATAGTGTTCTATAGTGTTGTAGTGTTCTATAGTGTTGTAGTGTTCTATAGTGTTGTAGTGTTCTATAGTGTTATAGTGTTCTATAGTGTTCTATAGTGTTATAGTGTTCCATATTGTTATAGTGTTCCATATTGTTATAATGTTCCATATTGTTATAATGTTCTATATTGTTATAATGTTCTATATTGTTATAATGTTCTATATTGTTATAGTGTTCTATAGTGTTAAAGTGTTCCATATTGTTATAGTGTTCTATAGTGTTAAAGTGTTCTATAGTGTTAAAGTGTTCTATAGTGTTAAAGTGTTCTATAGTGTTAAAGTGTTCTATAGTGTTAAAGTGTTCCATATTGTTATAGTGTTCTATAGTGTTCCATATTGTTAAAGTGTTCCATATTGTTATAGTGTTCTATAGTGTTCTATATTGTTATAATGTTCTATATTGTTATAGTGTTCTATATTGTTAAAGTGTTCCATATTGTTATAGTGTTCCATATTGTTAAAGTGTTCCATATTGTTAAAGTGTTCCATATTGTTAAAGTGTTCCATATTGTTGTAGTGTTCCATATTGTTGTAGTGTTCTATAGTGTTGTAGTGTTCTATAGTGTTGTAGTGTTCTATATTGTTGTAGTGTTCTATAGTGTTGTAGTGTTCT
Source organism: Oncorhynchus keta (assembly GCF_023373465.1). NCBI lineage: Eukaryota > Metazoa > Chordata > Actinopteri > Salmoniformes > Salmonidae > Oncorhynchus > Oncorhynchus keta. Next base: position 59,816,941 of record NC_068437.1, read on the forward strand.
ATAGTGTTGTAGTGTTCTATAGTGTTATAGTGTTCTATAGTGTTATAGTGTTCTATAGTGTTGTAGTGTTCTATAGTGTTGTAGTGTTCCATATTGTTAAAAGTGTTCCATATTGTTAAAGTGTTCCATATTGTTAAAGTGTTCCATATTGTTAAAGTGTTCCATATTGTTAAAGTGTTCCATAGTGTTAAAGTGTTCCATATTGTTAAAGTGTTCCATATTGTTAAAGTGTTCCATAGTGTTAAAGTGTTCCATATTGTTAAAGTGTTCCATATTGTTATAGTGTTCTATATTGTTATAGTGTTCTATATTGTTAAAGTGTTCCATATTGTTAAAGTGTTCTATAGTGTTAAAGTGTTCCATAGTGTTAAAGTGTTCCATAGTGTTAAAGTGTTCCATAGTGTTAAAGTGTTCCATAGTGTTAAAGTGTTCCATATTGTTATAGTGTTCTATAGTGTTAAAGTGTTCCATAGTGTTAAAGTGTTCCATAGTGTTAAAGTGTTCCATAGTGTTATAGTGTTCTATAGTGTTAAAGTGTTCCATATTGTTAAAGTGTTCTATAGTGTTAAAGTGTTCTATAGTGTTAAAGTGTTCTATAGTGTTAAAGTGTTCCATATTGTTATAGTGTTCCATAGTGTTAAAGTGTTCTATAGTGTTAAAGTGTTCCATATTGTTAAAGTGTTCCATATTGTTAAAGTGTTCCATATTGTTAAAGTGTTCCATATTGTTGTAGTGTTCCATATTGTTAAAGTGTTCCATATTGTTAAAGTGTTATATAGTGTTCTATATTGTTATAGTGTTCTATATCGTTATAATGTTCGATATTGTTACAGTGTTCTATATTGTTATAGTGTTCCATATTGTTATCGTGGTTATGTGGTTCTGTTTATATATACCCCTGGTTATCACACTTGACCAAATGTTCCTGTCAGATATAGTGGTTTTTCATCTTGTATTTCTGTTTATCGTCACAGGTTATCGTCACGACTCCTATGGAGATGTTGAAGATTCAGCTTCAAGATGCTGGGAGAATTGGTAAGAGATTTAAAGAGATGGAGGAGAATCAGTATGAGATAGATAGAGGAGATTCAGTAAGAGATAGATAGAGGAGATTCAGTAAGAGATAGAGGAGATTCAGTAAGAGAGAGATAAAGGAGATTCAGTAAGAGAGATAGATAGAGGAGATTCAGTAAGAGAGATAGATAGAGGAGATTCAGTAAGAGAGGAGATTCAGTAAGAGAGAGAGGAGATTCAGTAAGAGAGAGAGGAGATTCAGTAAGAGAGAGAGGAGATTCAGTAAGAGAGAGAGATTCAGTAAGAGAGAGAGGAGATTCAGTAAGAGAGAGAGGAGATTCAGTAAGAGAGAGGAGATTCAGTAAGAGAGAGAGAGATTCAGTAAGAGAGAGAGGAGATTCAGTAAGAGAGGAGATTCAGTAAGAGAGAGAGGAGATTCAGTAAGAGAGAGAGGAGATTCAGTAAGAGAGAGAGGAGATTCAGTAAGAGAGAGGAGATTCAGTAAGAGAGAGGAGATTCAGTAAGAGAGAGAGGAGATTCAGTAAGAGAGAGAGGAGATTCAGTAAGAGAGAGAGGAGATTCAGTAAGAGAGAGAGGAGATTCAGTAAGAGAGAGAGGAGATTCAGTAAGAGAGAGAGGAGATTCAGTAAGAGAGAGGAGATTCAGTAAGAGAGATAGATAGAGGAGATTCAGTAAGAGAGATAGATAGAGGAGATTCAGTAAGAGAGATAGATAGAGGAGATTCAGTAAGAGATATAGATAGAGGAGATTCAGTAAGAGATATAGATAGAGGAGATTCAGTAAGAGATATAGATAGAGGAGATTCAGTAAGAGATATAGATAGAGGAGATTCAGTAAGAGAGATAGATAGAGGAGATTCAGTAAGAGATAGATAGAGGAGATTCAGTAAGAGATAGATAGAGGAGATTCAGTAAGAGATAGATAGAGGAGATTCAGTAAGATAGATAGAGGAGATTCAGTAAGATAGATAGATAGTTATTATTATTTCTGTATGTGTAATGTTTACTATTAATTTTTATTGTTTATTTCACTTTTGTATATTATCTACCTCACTTGCTTTGGCAATGTTAACACATGTTTCCCATGCCAATAAAGCCCTTGACTTGAATTGATAGAGGATAATCAGTTAGAGAGAGTGGAATGAAGTCCTGTATTACAGTGTGATTTAAATTTAAAGGCACTGTTCTCGCTTTTTATTTTTTATTTTATTTTATTTCACCTTTATTTAATCAGGTAGGCTAGTTGAGAACAAGTTCTCATTTGCAACTGCGACCTGGCCAAGATAAAGCATAGCAGTGTGAACAGACAACACAGAGTTACACATGGAGTAAACAATTAGCAAGTCAATAACACAGTAGAAAAAAAAAATGGGCAGTCTATATACAATGTGTGCAAAAGGCATGAGGAGGTAGGCGAATAATACAATTTTGCAGATTAACACTTTAGTGGAGACGGCATTCACATGACCGTTACGTTTCTCTATCGGCGATCCAGACCCAATAGAAACATTTAGAAAGACGGAAAAACAATCGGTAAGATATTTAGAGAGATGGAGGAGGATTGACAAGAGAGAGACACGGAGCTGCAAAATGGAAGGGTCACTATGACCTAGTGTTGGATTATGGATCAATTCTGCCCCCGTGTGGTCAATAGTGGACTCACATAATGATCCTACCATCTCTACTGTCTATTCTATAGTGGATCCACATAATGATCCTACCATCTCTACTGTCTATTCTATATAGTGGACTCACATAATGATCCTACCATCTCTACTGTCTATTCTATAGTGGATCCACATAATGATCCTACCATCTCTACTGTCTATTCTATATAGTGGACTCACATAATGATCCTACCATCTCTACTGTCTATTCAATAGTGGACTCACATAATGATCCTACCATCTCTACTGTCTATTCTATAGTGGACTCACATAATGATCCTACCATCTCTACTGTCTACTCAATAGTGGATCCACATAATGATCCTACCATCTCTACTGTCTATTCTATATTGGATCCACATAATGATCCTACCATCTCTACTGTCTATTCTGTATTGGATCCACATAATGATCCTACCATCTCCACTCTATTCTATATAGTGGACTCACATAATGATCCTACCATCTCTACTGTCTATTCTATAGTGGATCCACATAATGATCCTACCATCTCTACTGTCTATTCTATAGTGGATCCACATAATGATCCTACCATCTCTACTGTCTATTCTATAGTGGATCCACATAATGATCCTACCATCTCTACTGTCTATTCTATAGTGGATCCACATAATGATCCTACCATCTCTACTGTCTATTCTATATAGTGGACTCACATAATGATCCTACCATCTCTACTGTCTATTCAATAGTGGACTCACATAATGATCCTACCATCTCTACTGTCTACTCAATAGTGGATCCACATAATGATCCTACCATCTCTACTGTCTATTCTATATTGGATCCACATAATGATCCTACCATCTCTACTGTCTATTCTGTATTGGATCCACATAATGATCCTACCATCTCCACTCTATTCTATATAGTGGACTCACATAATGATCCTACCATCTCTACTGTCTATTCTATAGTGGATCCACATAATGATCCTACCATCTCTACTGTCTATTCTATAGTGGACTCACATAATGATCCTACCATCTCTACTGTCTATTCAATAGTGGACTCACATAATGATCCTACCATCTCTACTGTCTATTCAATAGTGGACTCACATAATGATCCTACCATCTCTACTGTCTATTCAATAGTGGATCCACATAATGATCCTACCATCTCTACTGTCTATTCTATATTGGATAAGGATCCTACCATCTCTACTGTCTATTCTATAGTGGATCCACATAATGATCCTACCATCTCTACTGTCTATTCAATAGTGGACTCACATAATGATCCTACCATCTCTACTGTCTATTCAATAGTGGATCCACATAATGATCCTACCATCTCTACTGTCTATTCAATAGTGGATCCACATAATGATCCTACCATCTCTACTGTCTATTCAATAGTGGACTCACATAATGATCCTTCCATCTCTACTGTCTATTCTATAGTGGACTCACATAATGATCCTACCATCTCTACTGTCTATTCTATAGTGGATCCACATAATGATCCTACCATCTCTACTGTCTATTCAATAGTGGATCCACATAATGATCCTACCATCTCTACTGTCTATTCAATAGTGGATCCACATAATGATCCTACCATCTCTACTGTCTATTCAATAGTGGATCCACATAATGATCCTACCATCTCTACTGTCTATTCAATAGTGGATCCACATAATGATCCTACCATCTCTACTGTCTATTCTATATTGGATCCACATAATGATCCTACCATCTCTACTGTCTATTCAATAGTGGATCCACATAATGATCCTACCATCTCTACTGTCTATTCAATAGTGGATCCACATAATGATCCTACCATCTCTACTGTCTATTCAATAGTGGACTCACATAATGATCCTACCATCTCCACTGTCTATTCTATATAGTGGATCCACATAATGATCCTACCATCTCTACTGTCTATTCTATAGTGGATCCACATAATGATCCTACCATCTCTACTGTCTATTCTATAGTGGATCCACATAATGATCCTACCATCTCTACTGTCTATTCTATATTGGATCCTACCATCTCTACTGTCTATTCTATACTGGATCCACATAATGATCCTACCATCTCTACTGTCTATTCTATATTGGATCCTACCATCTCTACTGTCTATTCTATAGTGGATCCACATAATGATCCTACCATCTCTACTGTCTATTCTATAGTGGATCCACATAATGATCCTACCATCTCTACTGTCTATTCAATAGTGGATCCACATAAGGATCCTACCATCTCTACTGTCTATTCTATATTGGATCCTACCATCTCTACTGTCTATTCTATAGTGGATCCACATAATGATCCTACCATCTCTACTGTCTATTCAATAGTGGATCCACATAATGATCCTACCATCTCTACTGTCTATTCAATAGTGGACTCACATAATGATCCTACCATCTCTACTGTCTATTCTATAGTGGATCCACATAATGATCCTACCATCTCCACTCTATTCTATATAGTGGACTCACATAATGATCCTACCATCTCTACTGTCTATTCTATAGTGGATAAGGATCCTACCATCTCTACTGTCTATTCTATATTGGATAAGGATCCTACCATCTCTACTGTCTATTCAATAGTGGATCCACATAATGATCCTACCATCTCTACTGTCTATTCAATAGTGGATCCACATAATGATCCTACCATCTCTACTGTCTATTCTATATTGGATAAGGATCCTACCATCTCTACTGTCTATTCAATAGTGGATCCACATAATGATCCTACCATCTCTACTGTCTATTCAATAGTGGATCCACATAATGATCCTACCATCTCTACTGTCTATTCTATATTGGATCCACATAATGATCCTACCATCTCTACTGTCTATTCTATAGTGGATCCACATAATGATCCTACCATCTCTACTGTCTATTCAATAGTGGATCCACATAATGATCCTACCATCTCTACTGTCTATTCAATAGTGGATCCACATAATGATCCTACCATCTCTACTGTCTATTCAATAGTGGATCCACATAATGATCCTACCATCTCTACTGTCTATTCAATAGTGGATCCACATAATGATCCTACCATCTCTACTGTCTATTCAATAGTGGATCCACATAATGATCCTACCATCTCTACTGTCTATTCTATAGTGGATCCACATAATGATCCTACCATCTCTACTGTCTATTCAATAGTGGATCCACATAATGATCCTACCATCTCTACTGTCTATTCAATAGTGGATCCACATAATGATCCTACCATCTCTACTGTCTATTCTATAGTGGATCCACATAATGATCCTACCATCTCTACTGTCTATTCAATAGTGGATCCACATAATGATCCTACCATCTCTACTGTCTATTCTATAGTGGATCCACATAATGATCCTACCATCTCTACTGTCTATTCTATAGTGGATCCACATAATGATCCTACCATCTCTACTGTCTATTCAATAGTGGATCCACATAATGATCCTACCATCTCTACTGTCTATTCTATAGTGGATCCACATAATGATCCTACCATCTCTACTGTCTATTCTATATTGGATCCACATAATGATCCTACCATCTCTACTGTCTATTCTATAGTGGATCCACATAATGATCCTACCATCTCTACTGTCTATTCTATATTGGATCCACATAATGATCCTACCATCTCTACTGTCTATTCAATAGTGGATCCACATAATGATCCTACCATCTCTACTGTCTATTCAATAGTGGATCCACATAATGATCCTACCATCTCTACTGTCTATTCAATAGTGGATCCACATAATGATCCTACCATCTCCACTGTATTCAATAGTGGATCCACATAATGATCCTACCATCTCTACTGTCTATTCTGTATTGGATCCACATAATGATCCTACCATCTCTACTGTCTATTCTATAGTGGATCCACATAATGATCCTACCATCTCTACTGTCTATTCTATATTGGATCCACATAATGATCCTACCATCTCCACTGTATTCAATAGTGGATCCACATAATGATCCTACCATCTCTACTGTCTATTCTATATTGGATCCACATAATGATCCTACCATCTCCACTGTATTCAATAGTGGATCCACATAATGATCCTACCATCTCCACTGTCTATTCTATATTGGATCCACATAATGATCCTACCATCTCTACTGTCTATTCTATATTGGATCCACATAATGATCCTACCATCTCCACTGTATTCAATAGTGGATCCACATAATGATCCTACCATCTCCACTGTCTATTCTATATTGGATCCACATAATGATCCTACCATCTCTACTGTCTATTCTATATTGGATCCTACCATCTCTACTGTCTATTCTATAGTGGATCCACATAATGATCCTACCATCTCTACTGTCTATTCTATAGTGGATCCACATAATGATCCTACCATCTCTACTGTCTATTCTATAGTGGATCCACATAATGATCCTACCATCTCTACTGTCTATTCAATAGTGGATCCACATAATGATCCTACCATCTCTACTGTCTATTCTATATTGGATCCTACCATCTCTACTGTCTATTCTATACTGGATCCACATAATGATCCTACCATCTCTACTGTCTATTCTATATTGGATCCTACCATCTCTACTGTCTATTCTATAGTGGATCCACATAATGATCCTACCATCTCTACTGTCTATTCAATAGTGGATCCACATAATGATCCTACCATCTCTACTGTCTATTCAATAGTGGATCCACATAATGATCCTACCATCTCTACTGTCTATTCTATATTGGATCCTACCATCTCTACTGTCTATTCTATATTGGATAAGGATCCTACCATCTCTACTGTCTATTCTATATTGGATAAGGATCCTACCATCTCTACTGTCTATTCAATAGTGGATCCACATAATGATCCTACCATCTCTACTGTCTATTCAATAGTGGATCCACATAATGATCCTACCATCTCTACTGTCTATTCTATAGTGGATCCACATAATGATCCTACCATCTCTACTGTCTTTTCAATAGTGGATCCACATAAGGATCCTACCATCTCCACTGTCTATTCTATAGTGGATCCACATAATGATCCTACCATCTCTACTGTCTATTCTATAGTGGGTCCACATAATGATCCTACCATCTCTACTGTCTATTCTATATTGGATCCACATAATGATCCTACCATCTCTACTGTCTATTCAATAGTGGATCCACATAATGATCCTACCATCTCTACTGTCTATTCTATATTGATCCACATAATGATCCTACCATCTCTACTGTCTATTCTATAGTGGATCCACATAATGATCCTACCATCTCTACTGTCTATTCTATAGTGGATCCACATAATGATCCTACCATCTCTACTGTCTATTCTATAGTGGATCCACATAATGATCCTACCATCTCCACTGTCTATTCTCGTCCCCTTGTTGTATTGGCCTACCATTACATTCTCATTGAGTTATTCATGCATTCCATGTGGTAACAGCGTGCAGTTATAGCGCATTGTAAGACTTTACACGAGCAGGTACAAACCCTTATAAAGTCTTATCTTGTCTAAATAGCCGTAAACTGGATGGTTAGGTAGGTGGGTGGGTAGGTGGGTGGGTAGGTGGGTGGGTAGGTAGATGGATATGTAGGTAGGTGGGTGGGTTGGTGGGTGGATAGTTAGGTGGGTAGGTAGGTGGATATGTAGGTAGGTGGGTGGGTAGGTAGGTGGATATGTAGGTAGGTAGGTGGATATGTAGGTAGGTGGGTAGGTGGATATGTAGGTAGGTAGGTAGGTAGGTAGGTGGATATGTAGGTAGGTAGGTAGGTAGGTAGGTGGATATGTAGGTAGGTAGGTAGGTAGGTGGATATGTATGTAGGTGGGTAGGTGGATATGTAGGTAGGTAGGTAGGTAGGTAGGTAGGTAGGTAGGTAGGTAGGTAGGTAGGTAGGTAGGTAGGTAGGTGGGATAGGTAGGTAGGTGGATAGGTAGGTAGGTGGATAGGTAGGTAGGTGGATAGGTAGGTAGGTGGATAGGTAGGTAGGTGGATATGTAGGTAGGTAGGTGGATATGTAGGTAGGTAGGTAGGTGGATATGTAGGTAGGTAGGTGGATATGTAGGTAGGTAGGTGGATATGTAGGTAGGTAGGTGGATATGTAGGTAGGTAGGTGGATATGTAGGTAGGTAGGTGGATATGTAGGTAGGTAGGTGGATATGTAGGTAGGTAGGTGGATATGTAGGTAGGTAGGTGGATATGTAGGTAGGTGGATATGTAGGTAGGTAGGTAGGTAGGTAGGTGGATAGGTAGGTAGGTAGGTAGGTAGGTAGGTAGGTAGGTGGATATGTAGGTAGGTAGGTAGGTAGGTGGATAGGTAGGTAGTCGGATAGGTAGGTAGGTGGATATGTAGGTAGGTAGGTAGGTGGATATGTAGGTAGGTGGATATGTATGTAGGTGGGTAGGTAGGTATGTAAGTGGGTAGGTGGATATGTAGGTAGGAAGGTAGGTGGATATGTAGGTAGGTAGGTAGGTAGGTTTGTAGGTAGGTGGGTGGGTAGGTAGGTAGGTAGGTAGGTAGGTAGGTAGGTAGGTAGGTAGGTAGGTGGATATGTAGGTAGGTGGATAGGTGGGTAGGTAGGTGGATATGTAGGTAGGTAGGTAGGTAGGTGGGTAGGTAGGTGGATATGTAGGTAGGTGGATAGGTAGGTAGGTGGATATGTAGGTAGGTGGATATGTAGGTAGGTAGGCAGGTGGATATGTAGGCAGGCAGGCAGGCAGGCAGGTAGGTAGGTAGGCAGGTGGTGTATATGTAGGTAGGTAGGTGTATATGTAGGTAGGCAGGTGGGTAGGTAGGCAGGTGTATATGTAGGCAGGTAGGTGGATATGTAGGTAGGTGGATAGGTAGGTAGGTAGGTAGGTAGGTAGGTAGGTAGGTAGGTAGGTGGATATGTATGTAGGTGGATATGTATGTAGGTGGATATGTATGTAGGTGGATATGTATGTAGGTAGGTTGATATGTAGGTGGATATGTAGGTAGGTGGGTGGGTAGGTAGGTAGGTGGATAGGTATGTAGGTAGGTTTGTAGGTAGGTAGGTAGGTGGGTAGGTAGGTGGGTAGGTAGGTGGGTAGGTAGGTGGGTAGGTGGATAGGTAGGTGGATAGGTAGGTAGGTAGGTAGGTGGATAGGTAGGTAGGTAGGTAGGTAGGTAGGTGGGTAGGTAGGTAGGTGGATATGTAGGTAGGTGGGTAGGTGGATAGGTAGGTAGGTGGGTAGGTGGGTAGGTAGGTAGGTGGATAGGTAGGTAGGTGGGTAGGTAGGTGGGTAGGTAGGTAGGTGGGTAGGTGGATATGTAGGTAGGTGGGTAGGTAGGTGGGTAGGTAGGTGGATGGGTAGGTATGTAGGTAGGTGGGTAGGTGGATGGATGGATACTATATTGTCCACAGACAGAACAGAAAAGTTAGTGCATCTTCATTACAATAATACTAAAATTGTTCCTTAACAAATCAACTATCAGAAAAGCTCTAACTCCACGCTGTCCCTGTCTGTCCTTCTATCAGAGGCCCAGAGGAAGCTGATGCCAGAGACGGTGGTACCGGGACCGTGCCGACCAAGTCCCCCACCGCCATGCAACTGACCAGGGAACTGCTTAAGGAGAAGGGAATCGCTGGGCTGTACAAGGGCCTGGGGGCCACACTGCTCAGGTAAACAACAGAGCACCACAGACAGACACTGTTCTGACCACCAACTACCCTCGACTCATTGGCTCTATCTCAATTGTATTTCCTAGATTTCCTACCGTCCTCTTCCTCGTCTCCTTCTCAAAACGTATGGAGGAAAAAGATCAGGGACTAAGGGACCTTGGATCTTCTCCTCCAAGGCGTTTTGAGGAGTCGAGGAAAGAGGACATGAGGAATCGAGGAATCAAAGAAATACAATGAAAGCCCATTCATAGATACACCGACACACACACTGAGGTATGGCAATATGATAAAACTCTCCTCTGCTCGTCTCTCGTTTCTCCCTTCCTCTCTTCTCTCTTCTCAGGGATGTTCCGTTCTCCATCATCTACTTCCCTCTGTTTGCCAACCTGAACGACCTGGGGAAGAGAGGAGCGGAGGGCCCCGCTCCGTTCTATGTCTCATTCCTGGCAGGCTGTCTGGCTGGCAGCACGGCCGCCGTGGCTGTTAACCCTGTAGATGGTGAGACATAATATTATAATATCTAGTTAATAATACTGTAGTAATATATAGGCTGGCAGACTGATGGTGAGACATGATATTATAATATCTAGTTAATAATACTGTAGTAATATATAGGCTGTTAACCCTGTAGATGGTGAGACATAATATTATAATATCTAGTTAATAATACTGTAGTAATATATAGGCTGGCAGACTGATGGTGAGACATAATATTATAATATCTAGTTAATAATACTGTAGTAATATATAGGCTGTTAACCCTGTAGATGGTGAGACATAATATTATAATATCCAGTATCTAGTTAATAATACTGTAGTAATATATAGGCTGGCAGACTGATGGTGAGACATAATATTATATATCCAGTATCTAGTTAATAATACTGTAGTAATATATAGGCTGTTAACCCTGTAGATGGTGAGACATAATATTATAATATCCAGTATCTAGTTAATAATACTGTAGTAATATATAGGCTGGCAGACTGATGGTGAGACATAATATTATATATCCAGTATCTAGTTAATAATACTGTAGTAATATATAGGCTGTTAACCCTGTAGATGGTGAGACATAATATTATAATATCCAGTATCTAGTTAATAATACTGTAGTAATATATAGGCTGGCAGACTGATGGTGAGACATAATATTATATATCCAGTATCTAGTTAATAATACTGTAGTAATATATAGGCTGTTAACCCTGTAGATGGTGAGACATGGGGATTTTCTTTCATACGTGTTATAACTTGTTATTAAGACCCTAGAATGTGTTACAATGTTATACTATTATACTACGTTTTGTCTCTCTGAGTTAAAATGGTCTGTATTTCGCCGGGCTCTTACACCAATCATAGGGTCTTAGTTGCATCAGTGTGTGTTGTAGTGTTACCATGGTGTTGTAGTGTTACCATGGTGTTGTAGTGTTACCATGTTGTTGTAGTGTTACCATGTTGTTGTAGTGTTACCATGTTGTTGTTGTGTTACCATGGTGTTGTAGTGTTACCATGTTGTTGTAGTGTTACCATGTTGTTGTTGTGTTACCATGTTGTTGTAGTGTTACCATGGTGTTGTAGTGTTACCATGGTGTTGTAGTGTTACCATGTTGTTGTTGTGTTACCATGTTGTTGTAGTGTTACCATGGTGTTGTAGTGTTACCATGGTGTTGTAGTGTTGTAGTGTTACCATGGTGTTGTAGTGTTACCATGGTGTTGTAGTGTTGTAGTGTTACCATGGTGTTGTAGTGTTACCATGGTGTTGTAGTGTTACCATGGTGTTGTAGTGTTACCATGGTGTTGTAGTGTTACCATGGTGTTGTAGTGTTACCATGTTGTTGTTGTGTTACCATGGTGTTGTTGTGTTACCATGGTGTTGTAGTGTTACCATGGTGTTGTAGTGTTACCATGTTGTTGTAGTGTTACCATGGTGTTGTTGTGTTACCATGGTGTTGTAGTGTTACCATGGTGTTGTAGTGTTACCATGGTGTTGTAGTGTTACCATGGTGTTGTAGTGTTACCATGGTGTTGTAGTGTTACCATGGTGTTGTAGTGTTACCATGGTGTTGTAGTGTTACCATGGTGTTGTTGTGTTACCATGGTGTTGTTGTGTTACCATGGTGTTGTTGTGTTACCATGGTGTTGTTGTGTTACCATGGTGTTGTAGTGTTACCATGGTGTTGTTGTGTATTGACAGTGATAAAGACCAGAATCCAGTCTATGAACAGAGGGAGTACAGAGGAAACCTACAGCGGGGTGACTGACTGTATCAGGTAAATCTCAACACATGGGGATTGTGGGGTATTGACGTTGTTCAGGACCCCCCCTCAAACCTACAGCGGAGTGACTGACTGTATCAGGTAAATCTCAACACATGGGGATTGTGGGGTATTGACGTTGTTCAGACACCCCCCCCTCTCAAACTCACACTTTTTGTTTTGGATAAAAACATGACAATAGGATGTTCTAAGTATAGTACAATACATATTACCACTTCAGGAGATGGTTGAGTGCCACCTAGCACTGTTTGGTGTTTCTGTAGTACAGCCATCTAGCACTGTTTGGTGTTTCTGTAGTACAGCCACCTAGCACTGTTTGGTGTTTCTGTAGTACAGCCACCTAGCACTGTTTGGTGTTTCTGTAGCACAGCCACCTAGCACTGTTTGGTGTTTCTGTAGTACAGCCACCTAGCACTGTTTGGTGTTTCTGTAGCACAGCCACCTAGCACTGTTTGGTGTTTCTGTAGCACAGCCACCTAGCACTGTTTGGTGTTTCTGTAGCACAGCCACCTAGCACTGTTTGGTGTTTCTGTAGCACAGCCACCTAGCACTGTTTGGTGTTTCTGTAGTACAGCCACCTAGCACTGTTTGGTGTTTCTGTAGCACAGCCACCTAGCACTGTTTGGTGTTTCTGTAGTACAGCCACCTAGCACTGTTTGGTGTTTCTGTAGCACAGCCACCTAGCACTGTTTGGTGTTTCTGTAGCACAGCCACCTAGCACTGTTTGGTATTTCTGTAGTACAGCCACCTAGCACTGTTTGGTGTTTCTGTAGCACAGCCACCTAGCACTGTTTGGTGTTTCTGTAGCACAGCCACCTAGCACTGTTTGGTGTTTCTGTAGTACAGCCACCTAGCACTGTTTGGTGTTTCTGTAGTACAGCCATCTAGCACTGTTTGGTGTTTCTGTAGTACAGCCACCTAGCACTGTTTGGTGTTTCTGTAGCACAGCCACCTAGCACTGTTTGGTGTTTCTGAAGTACAGCCACCGAGCACTGTTTGGTGTTTCTGTAGCACAGCCATCTAGCACTGTTTGGTGTTTCTGTAGTACAGCCACCTAGCACTGTTTGGTGTTTCTGAAGTACAGCCATCTAGCACTATTTGGTGTTTCTGTAGTACAGCCACCTAGCACTGTTTGGTGTTTCTGCAGCACAGCCACCTAGCACTGTTTGGTGTTTCTGTAGCACAGCCACCTAGCACTGTTTGGTGTTTCTGAAGTACAGCCACCTAGCACTGTTTGGTGTTTCTGAAGTACAGCCACCTAGCACTGTTTGGTGTTTCTGTAGTACAGCCATCTAGCACTGTTTGGTGTTTCTGTAGCACATATGTGATTGAGTTTACAAAGCAAATGCCCACTGGATTGGTAGAAAACATCGGGCTTTTATTCTGCAAGGAAGACACAGGCTTCTTTTGGGCTCCCACGTGGCACAGTGGTCTAAGACACAACATCTCAGTGCAAGGGCCGTCACAGCAGTACCCGGTTCGAATCCAGGCCGCATCACATCTGGCCGTGATTAGGAATCCCATAGGGCGGCGCACAATTAGCCCAGTGTCGTCCGGGCTTTGACTGGGGTGACTGACTTGCCTAGTTAAATAAAGGTTAAATAAAAGTTTAAAAATAAAAATACTTTGTAGCCAGTTAACATTTAATTGTGAAGGTTTTGGGAAAACATATCCCTCAACCAGAAGACTGTTATAATTAGCTATGTTTTTCACAGTTTTTCTTGTTATTTTTGGTGTGGTGTCGCTAATTTGAATACAGAATGAATACATTCTATACTCTATATGATAACTCAGCTGCCATATTCAGTTTAAACACATAATTAGTAACGAGGTAAAAACTATTCACTGATATCTTGTTGCTAATCTGTGTTGCCCATTTCTTTCCCATCAGTAAAATCATGAAGAACGAGGGTCCCTCTGCGTTCCTGAAGGGGGCGTACTGCCGTGCCCTGGTCATCGCGCCCTTATTTGGTATCGCCCAGGTGGTCTACTTCTTCGGGGTGGGAGAATACATCCTCAGCTTCCTGCCTGGCAACTGAGAACATCAACCAATCGGATCTCTGCCTTTCCCTCTCTCCTCACGACTACGTCACGCACGGCACACCCAAAGACACTGGGATCACCTCTCGTCATGAAATAAGGTTTTGATTGTTTGAACGACGATCGTTGTTAAAGTACGACGAACACCAATTTAGGATCGTTTTCGTTGACCCCTTTGGCTTAAGAGCACCCCCTAGAGGCAACGACGTTTGTTGTTGTTTATGTTAATGTTTAGCCTCTTCCATTGTCCTTGTTGTGTTGAATGTAATGCTATGGTCGTGAGCACAGTAGTAAGAGTACTTAGGGAGAGAGATGTGTTGAGGGCAAAAGCAACATTCCAGTGGAATTAATGCCACAAATACCATGTTCTCAAACGATGATTATCTTATTTGTTTTTTTTATATATATTTTTGTTTTGATATAAATTACAGGGTAGATCTATTGTCTGAGTATATGGTAGTTATCTCCGTTAACCTCCATAGTGTCAGAATGATCATGCGAATGACAACTATTGCCTATAAATCACATTTAATATTAATGACTTATCTTGTAGTAATATAACAATGTTAAAAAAAAAAAATGTAAAGGCTGGTCCAAATGAAAGAGCTGGATTTGATGCTAAAGAAAACAAAGGATCACTTAAGACTATTCAAAGTTTACCAAGCATGCTCATTAAAGAAACAAAATGCTCCATACCTTATTATTGTTACCAGCTATTACGTAGTATACTTAAGCAGTAAGGCCTGAGGAGCTGTAGGTATATGGCCAATATACCACGACTGAGGGCTGTTCTTAGGCTGGGTATATGGCCAATATACCACGGCTGAGGGCTGTTCTTAGGCTGGGTATATGGCCAATATACCACGACTGAGGGCTGTTCTTAGGCTGGGTATATGGCCAATATACCACGGCTGAGGGCTGTTCTTAGGCTGGGTATATGGCCAATATACCACGACTTAGGGCTGTTCTTAGGCTGGGTATATGGCCAATATACCACGGCTGAGGGCTGTTCTTAGGCTGGGTATATGGCCAATATACCACGGCTGAGGGCTGTTCTTAGGCTGGGTATATGGCCAATATACCACGACTGAGGGCTGTTCTTAGGCTGGGTATATGGCCAATATACCACGGCTGAGGGCTGTTCTTAGGCTGGGTATATGGCCAATATACCACGGCTGAGGGCTGTTCTTAGGCTGGGTATATGGCCAATATACCACGGCTGAGGGCTGTTCTTAGGCTGGGTATATGGCCAATATACCACGACTGAGGGCTGTTCTAGGCTGGGTATATGGCCAATATACCACGACTTAGGGCTGTTCTAGGCTGGGTATATGGCCAATATACCACGACTGAGGGCTGTTCTTAGGCTGGGTATATGGCCAATATACCACGACTTAGGGCTGTTCTTAGGCTGGGTATATGGCCAATATACCACAACTGAGGGCTGTTCTTAGGCTGGGTATATGGCCAATATACCACGACTGAGGGCTGTTCTTAGGCTGGGTATATGGCCAATATACCACGACTTAGGCTGTTCTTAGGCTGGGTATATGGCCAATATACCACGGCTGAGGGCTGTTCTTAGGCTGGGTATATGGCCAATATACCACAACTGAGGGCTGTTCTTAGGCTGGGTATATGGCCAATATACCACGACTTAGGGCTGTTCTTAGGCTGGGTATATGGCCAATATACCACGACTTAGGGCTGTTCTTAGGCTGGGTATATGGCCAATATACCACGGCTGAGGGCTGTTCTTAGGCTGGGTATATGGCCAATATACCACGACTGAGGGCTGTTCTTAGGCTGGGTATATGGCCAATATACCACGACTGAGGGCTGTTCTTAGGCTGGGTATATGGCCAATATACCACGACTGAGGGCTGTTCTTAGGCTGGGTATATGGCCAATATACCACGACTGAGGGCTGTTCTTAGGCTGGGTATATGGCCAATATACCACGACTGAGGGCTGTTCTTAGGCTGGGTATATGGCCAATATACCACGACTGAGGGCTGTTCTTAGGCTGGGTATATGGCCAATATACCACGACTGAGGGCTGTTCTTAGGCTGGGTATATGGCCAATATACCACGACTGAGGGCTGTTCTTAGGCTGGGTATATGGCCAATATACCACGACTGAGGGCTGTTCTTAGGCTGGGTATATGGCCAATATACCACGACTGAGGGCTGTTCTTAGGCTGGGTATATGGCCAATATACCACGACTGAGGGCTGTTCTTAGGCTGGGTATATGGCCAATATACCACGACTGAGGGCTGTTCTTAGGCTGGGTATATGGCCAATATACCACGACTGAGGGCTGTTCTTAGGCTGGGTATATGGCCAATATACCACGACTGAGGGCTGTTCTTAGGCTGGGTATATGGCCAATATACCACGACTTAGGGCTGTTCTTAGGCTGGGTATATGGCCAATATACCACGACTGAGGGCTGTTCTTAGGCTGGGTATATGGCCAATATACCACGACTGAGGGCTGTTCTTAGGCTGGGTATATGGCCAATATACCACGACTGAGGGCTGTTCTAGGCTGGGTATATGGCCAATATACCACGACTGAGGGCTGTTCTTAGGCTGGGTATATGGCCAATATACCACGACTGAGGGCTGTTCTTAGGCTGGGTATATGGCCAATATACCACGACTTAGGGCTGTTCTTAGGCTGGGTATATGGCCAATATACCACGACTGAGGGCTGTTCTTAGGCTGGGTATATGGCCAATATACCACGACTTAGGGCTGTTCTTAGGCTGGGTATATGGCCAATATACCACGACTGAGGGCTGTTCTTAGGCTGGGTATATGGCCAATATACCACGACTGAGGGCTGTTCTTAGGCTGGGTATATGGCCAATATACCACGACTGAGGGCTGTTCTTAGGCTGGGTATATGGCCAATATACCACGACTGAGGGCTGTTCTTAGGCTGGGTATATGGCCAATATACCACGACTGAGGGCTGTTCTTAGGCTGGGTATATGGCCAATATACCACGACTTAGGCTGTTCTTAGGCTGGGTATATGGCCAATATACCACGACTGAGGGCTGTTCTTAGGCTGGGTATATGGCCAATATACCACGACTGAGGGCTGTTCTTAGGCTGGGTATATGGCCAATATACCACGACTGAGGGCTGTTCTTAGGCTGGGTATATGGCCAATATACCACGACTTAGGGCTGTTCTTAGGCTGGGTATATGGCCAATATACCACGGCTGAGGGCTGTTCTTAGGCTGGGTATATGGCCAATATACCACGACTGAGGGCTGTTCTTAGGCTGGGTATATGGCCAATATACCACGACTGAGGGCTGTTCTTAGGCTGGGTATATGGCCAATATACCACGACTGAGGGCTGTTCTTAGGCTGGGTATATGGCCAATATACCACGACTGAGGGCTGTTCTTAGGCTGGGTATATGGCCAATATACCACGACTTAGGGCTGTTCTTAGGCTGGGTATATGGCCAATATATACCACGACTGAGGGCTGTTCTTAGGCTGGGTATATGGCCAATATACCACGACTGAGGGCTGTTCTTAGGCTGGGTATATGGCCAATATACCACGACTGAGGGCTGTTCTTAGGCTGGGTATATGGCCAATATACCACGACTGAGGGCTGTTCTTAGGCTGGGTATATGGCCAATATACCACGACTGAGGGCTGTTCTTAGGCTGGGTATATGGCCAATATACCACGACTTAGGGCTGTTCTTAGGCTGGGTATATGGCCAATATACCACGACTGAGGGCTGTTCTTAGGCTGGGTATATGGCCAATATACCACGACTTAGGGCTGTTCTTAGGCTGGGTATATGGCCAATATACCACGACTTAGGCTGTTCTTAGGCTGGGTATATGGCCAATATACCACGACTTAGGGCTGTTCTTAGGCTGGGTATATGGCCAATATACCACGGCTGAGGGCTGTTCTTAGGCTGGGTATATGGCCAATATACCACGACTGAGGGCTGTTCTTAGGCTGGGTATATGGCCAATATACCACGACTGAGGGCTGTTCTTAGGCTGGGTATATGGCCAATATACCACGACTGAGGGCTGTTCTTAGGCTGGGTATATGGCCAATATACCACGACTGAGGGCTGTTCTTAGGCTGGGTATATGGCCAATATACCACGACTGAGGGCTGTTCTTAGGCTGGGTATATATGGCCAATATACCACGACTGAGGGCTGTTCTTAGGCTGGGTATATGGCCAATATACCACGACTGAGGGCTGTTCTTAGGCTGGGTATATGGCCAATATACCACGACTGAGGGCTGTTCTAGGCTGGGTATATGGCCAATATACCACGACTTAGGGCTGTTCTTAGGCTGGGTATATGGCCAATATACCACGACTGAGGGCTGTTCTTAGGCTGGGTATATGGCCAATATACCACGACTTAGGGCTGTTCTTAGGCTGGGTATATGGCCAATATACCACGACTGAGGGCTGTTCTTAGGCTGGGTATATGGCCAATATACCACGACTTAGGGCTGTTCTTAGGCTGGGTATATGGCCAATATACCACGACTGAGGGCTGTTCTTAGGTATATGGCCAATATACCACGACTTGCTGGCTGGGTATATGGC